>NW_004754920.1:274433-277209 GCF_000188695.1 Salpingoeca rosetta | reverse complement strand
CCACCACCTATTCAACACCCACTAGCATATCATTTTTATACATATCTCTATACTTTTACACCCTATTTACTGTTATATAAATACATAGAGAGAGAGAGAGAGAGAGACACACACACACACATATATACACACACACACACACACACACACACACACACACACACACACACACACACACACACACACACACACACACCACACCTCTCTTCTCCCTCCGCTCACATACCTGCCCATTTTGTTTGTAGACGGCTGTTGCGCGAGCTTAGCGTGCAGCAGCGGAAGAAAGAGATTGAGGAGGAGCTCTTGGTCTTGCAGGCCATGGAAGAGAAGATCAGGGACACCCTCGATGGGCTGGAGGTACAGCGAACTTGCAAACTCTGCAGGTGCATGTACAAGCGTTTTGCGTGTGCGCTTGGTGTGCTTGCTCGTCGTTTTTCCTTCCTCGTGGTGTGAACCAAACAGTCACTAGAGCCACACACACACACACACACACACACACACACACACACACAATATCCACTGCCATTCCCCTTTCAACCGCGACTATCACATCCGTTAGCTGGAAGAGGTTGCGCTTCGAGCTATGATATCTACGCCAGAGGAGGACGAGGACATGACCGACTACTCGTCAGACACTTGAGCGCTGCACACGCATTTCAAAGATGACACAAAAACTGCAGTATCCACAGCAGCAACAACAACAGCAACAGCAGGTACGACAGACCCCACAACATAAGGAAGCAGTCTTGGGTGACACGAAAACGATGCAGCGGTGCACGAGGGCGTCGCAAGCGCGAGGGGAAGTCCTCCATGCGAACAAACGCGCGACAACGAAAAAGACACAGCCAAGGAACAACTACATCGACAGACACAAAAGGCGCGGCAATACAGTAACACATTGACACGGGTGCCGCCTTGCTTGCACGGTTCTGGACTGATGAGAGCTGAGCAGCTTGCTTCCGCCACGTTTGGTTTTGGTTTCACTTTGGTAAGCTTGACCTGGCGGCCTTTGCGTTGAAATTGGCCTTGAACACCTTCGCCTCGGAGTGCTGGCTCACAATCTCCTTCACATGCGTCACGGGGAACCTGCAACAGCACAGAGAGTGAGTGAGTGAGAGAGGTTCATGTGTGTGTGTTCGTGTGTGTTCGTGTGTGTTTGTGTTGATATGCGTGATTGCCGTGAATTGGTGTCCTACCGCGGATTACACAGCACGACCGCAACTGCAAGCAAGCGTCTTTCCCCAAACGCGATGAGAACGAGAGACAGAGACGAAGACGAAGAGAGTACAGACACACACACACACACACGCACGCACCATCCACGTGTCTGGCGGTTTGTCTGGGTGACGGTGCTGACGATTGCGCCCTTTGAGAATCCGTCCTGGTTGCGCACGATGATGTTGAGCACATCGCCAACACGAAGCGTCAGCTCGTCCTTCTGTTGAAGGGGCGCGCGGGGAAGGGGTGGGGGTGGTGGTGGTGGTGGTGAGTGAGTGAGCGAACGGGGCACACACACACACACACACACACACACACACACACACACACACACACACCTGACGCGGGCGCAAACACGTAAATACACACACACTTCCACAAACGCACATTAACCAACACACACACACACACTTCCGCACCTGCTTTGCGTCGTAATCTCTGATGACACGCGCACGTGGGCAGTTCCACTCTGCATATTCGTTTGATTCCTTTGGCGGATTGAGCACTTCGAGCCACCGTTGTCTGCATTGTAAACAACGCAACATCATGGTTGTCGTTGTCGTGAGCTGAAGACGTCACATCACGAAACAGCCATCGTCATGTGCATCCACACACGCTCACCCCGCCCGCCCGCGTGTGCATTGCTACACAGCGGCGCCAGGCAACATCGCGCAGCAGCACCACGCAGGACTGCAGCCTCCCCACCTGTCTGTTGGTGACGGCGCCTTTGCAAGGAGGGTGAGCGGCTGCTGCCCGTAGAGCACCAGCACAAACATGCACTCCTTGTCTGAGGACGACAGCGTGACAACACCGGGGAAGAGGTCCCCGCACTCCTCCGCAGGCTTCGCGTCAACCAGACTCCGATGCACCTGAATGTGTGCGCGCGCGCGCGCGTGTGTGTGTGTGTGTGTGTGTGTGTGTGTGTGTGTGTGTGTGTGTGTGTGTGTGTGTGTGTGTGTGTGTGTGTGTGTGTGTATGTGTATGTGTGTGTATGATCATTGGCTTCGTTTGTTTTGTTATTTGTTGCTCCTCCAATCGCAGCCCGTTATCAGAACACATCAATGACCGACATGCAACCCCGCTCCCGCCCTCATCACGCACACACATGTGCATCTGCGCAACGCACCTGTTTGTACACGATGTAGGTCACCTTCTTCTTCGCCCGCACGGGCTTTGCGTACATGAGCAAGTCCGTGAACAGAAAGCATTCGACAGACTTGCTCTTGGCAATCTTCCCTTTTTGCAACCGAAGGAACTTCACTGTGCCGCGACGCAGCAGCGCTCGGTTCCTGTGATTGTGTGTGTAATTGTGTGTGTGTGTGTGTGTGTTTTAAACGCTTGTCATTATCGCACCCACTGACACTAAAGCGCAACCACATGGCCTCCGTCACACCACACCACACCACACCACACCAAACACACCACACCAAACACACACACACACCACACCACACCAAACACACACACACCACACCACACCAAACACACACACACACCCACACACACACCCACACACACACACACACACACACCACCCCCTCCCCCCCACACACACACA
>NW_004754920.1:270624-274070 GCF_000188695.1 Salpingoeca rosetta | reverse complement strand
CAAACACACGCACACACACACACACACACACACACACACACACACACACACACACACACACACACACACACACACACACACACCACACACACACACACACACACACACCCTCCCCCCCCCCACACACACACACCAGCCCAATCCCACCCCGGCCTCTTTGCTCACCGCTGCACAAGCGTGGTGTGGTGCTGCAAGCGGTTGTAGTCCATCTGCTGGTCGAGCTTCTCCAACAGCGCAAAGTCCTCCAGACTGCGAAGCCGCGCGTTGCATGCCTGCACGCACTCCGTCAACTGCTGGTGCGCTTCCTCAAGCTGCCCATGCTCGGGGTGGTCTGCCGGTGTGTGCGCCAGCACCGCTTGCACTGGTGGTCGTGGTGGTACGTTGTGTGCACGTGGTTGCGCGTGCATGCGGTTGTGTGTATGTGTGTGTGTGTGTTTATGTATGTGCGTGTGTGTATGTGTGCGTGTGTGTGTGTGTGGGTATGTGTGTGTGTGTGTGTGTGTTGCGCAGGGTGTGAACGAACAATGTCGTGTCGCATGTGTGATGTTGTCGTTGTGGCTTGTGCACCGGCACACGACAGGAACGCAAACACGCATACACACGAACGCACGCAACACATCGCACCACAACTGTGCTCCACGCATGTGTCGTACCGAGGAGTGGGTAGCGGGCCAGGCGCTGGATGGGCGCGAGAATGAAGGCGTCAATCGGAAGACAGCGTGCCTGCAGGCAAAAGTTGTGGACGTTGGTGATGAAAAGCAAAGGCACACAGTGACGAACAGCAAGTAAGATGGTGAGCAAATTTGTGTTTGACCTGAAGATTCGCGCACGCACGTACACATGCACACATGCACACATGCACAAACACGCGCGCGCACGCACCATGGGGTGCTTCGCAGCCTGTTCGAAGAGGGCCTTGAGCTCCTTGTGGTTCATCTCGTTGACGCGCTGGAGACGAAAGCACACGCTGCAGTAGCCGGCAAACACCCGCAGCGTGTCGGCAATGTTGTCCAGAATCACATCGGAGATGCTGTCCACCTGAAGTCATTGGTGAAGTTATAATGATGACAGCAGTGGCGGTGGTTAAGTGTCGTGCATGAGAGTGAGAGAGAGAGAGAGTGTGTGTGTGTGTGTGAGCATGTTTTTGGGCGTGTGCACGTTCTTGTGTGTGTTTGTGTGTGTGTGTGTTTGCACGTTCTTGTGTGTTACAGCCACACACACCTGCACACCTGTATGTACACACGAACACGGACACACACCTGCATCATGGTTGCCTGCTTCATGCGAAGTTGCGACAGGAACGCGCTCCCCTGACTGTGCAGTTTCTCCACCGTCCGCAGCATCGCAGACGTCGACTGTGCAGCAGTGCAACCATGTGTATGTGTGTGTGTGTGTGCGTGCGTGTGTGTGTGCGTAGATATGTATGTGTGAGCGTATCTTGGTGCCAATTGCAGCAACACCATGAATATGAACCAAAAACAAACTGCCATACGCGCACGCACGCACACACACGTACGCGCAAGTTGAGGTTGGAGGTTGTCGGGTCGCGCTGCGGTTTCCGTGATCGACGAAACAGCTCCTGGTATTGATGCAAGGTGATGATGATGATGATGATGATGATGATGATGATGATGATGATGATGATGATGATGATGATGATGATGATGATGATGATGATGTGTTGCGATGCAAGGTGGCGATGATGTCAAGGGAGTGTAATGGTTGATGTTCAGCACCGAGAGCACACAATCCCCCCCCTCTCTCTTTCGCTTTTATTGACTTGCTTCCAACCCGCTCGCAGACTGCAACAGCCCCTCCTCTCCATCCCACCGCGCCATGCAAGACAGAGGCTGACCTGCATTGGCTTGAGCACGAGCTCTTGCAGTGTGTGCACGTCCTTCAGATACGCTTCTTCAGAAACGGCAATCTCCCAGATGGCCTGGGCGTCGGAGCAGGCGAGATGCAACACAGCGCATGGGCAGCGGTGGCGTGAGCACAGAGGAGCTGGCAAACGAGATACAAACCACGCACATCACAGACGCAATATACACAATGCAACACAATGCAAACGTAACTCACAACACACACACACACATAACACACACACATCCACACACATCCACACACACAACACACAACACACACACACACATCTACGCACAACTACTTGCGTACCTCCTGTCGTTTGATTTCCTGTTTTGGCAGCGACTGGAGGAGCCCAGCGGACTTAACGTCCGGTCGGTCCTGCCAGCGGTTGTGCAGCAAAATTTCTTTCGCTGTTTCCCGAAGCATCAGCGAGGCGCGACGCAGGCTGTGGCGGCGGAGCTGTTGGGGAGGAGGGTGCGGGGTATACAGAGAAGGTGATGAGACTTGGAGCAGCCATGCGTGTGGGAGAAAAGTGTACTACATTCGAGTACAGCTCACACAAACGCGCACGCACATACACTCAACAAATGCTTACAGCTCACGCACCCCGCTGTAGTCTGATGTTGGGCGCTTGCGGGCGTCTGCCGCGTGTGTGCGCGGGGACGGGCGGGCGAGTTCGTCGGAGATGGACGCAGCGCGCTGGGGAGCAGGGCGCACAACCGTGATCGGCTGGTGGTGGTGGTGGTGGTGGTGGTGGTGGTGGTGGTGGTGGTGGTGGTGGTGGTGGTGCGAAGAGGTGGTGGTGAATGGAAGTGAGTGTGAACAGGAAGGGAAATCACAAAGCAGAAACACACACGCGCGCGCACACACAAAAACATGCACACAATGCAGATAATGCACGTAAAGCGACGCCGCCTTACCCTGCTGTCCTGCTCGGAGAGGAGCTTGACGGTGCGCTGGACATCGTTGTCGGTTGAGCGCAGGGTGTGCAGCATGGCATCCGAGGACAGCTCGGGGAACAGCTTGGACAGGCGGCGCACGTGCTGGTCCTCTGTTAGACGCGGCGACATCGCACCCTGCACAGTGGTGAGCAGTTGTTGGTTGGTTGGTTGGTGGTTGGTGAGCAGTGGTTAGGTAGTCGTGGGTGGTTCAATACAGACACCAACAAACACGCGCAACAGCAGCAACAAAGGGCGGAGCAGCACCACCATCACCATCATCATCACCATCACCATCATCAGACCGCACCTCTCTGTTTGTGACGACGGCGATTGGTCCCTCGTGTTCTCCGGCCGCCACACCGTCAAGACACTGACGACACAGACACCGTCACCATCACCATCATCACAATGGACGTGGTGGTGAGCAAGGCGAGGGTGAGCGACACGAAGCGACACGAAGCAACCTCAACACAGCCCACCTCCCAAATCAGCATCCACACCTCCCACATCAACATCCATCCGCCCACTCCCTCCCTTCTCCATCCCTCTTTACCCCCATCACACACACACACACACACACACACACACACTCTCTCTCTCTCTCTCTCTCTCTCTCTCTCTCTCTCTCTCTCTCTCTCT
>NW_004754920.1:258100-269993 GCF_000188695.1 Salpingoeca rosetta | reverse complement strand
ATGGACATCAAGATGGTGGTGGTGGTGGTTTGAGCTCACCGCATTCTCGCATTTCAAAGCCAGAGACACACAGACATCCACTCACACCAGCAGACGCATTCACGCACAAACACGCACACACACACACACAAACACACACACCACAACACACACACACACACCACAACACACACACACCACACACACACACGACCACGCATTCATACACGCACCGTCGTTAAGTTCGAGGGCGTGGACGATGAGCTCGGGTTCCAGCTCCGGGAAGAGGCCGCACATATGGTCGACAACAGCGGGATCAACGTCAGATGACGACAGCAGCGCAGACGAAGACACGTGTCGCTCGCCACGCCGCATGGTGCCGTGCCGGCGGGGCTGGTGCAATGGAGATAGATCGGGGGGGGGGAGACATGCAGGCGAGGTGAGCGAGTGCGTTTAAAACGGTTGCAGGGGACAGCTGATGACGTTATGCTCTCACTGCTTGTGAGGAACGTACAAATCGAACGCACAGCATAAGCGGCGACATGCACGCGCAAACATGTCACACACACACACACACACACACACAAACACACACACACACACACACACACACACACAAAAGCACACAATCACACAATCACACACACAAAAGCACACAATCACACACACAATCACACTCACACTCAACTCACCGAATCCGAGGAGGATTCACCAAGACTAACGCCCTGCAGCTGCAAGGTTGCGCCTTCGACGTGGCTCCCGTATCGGCTCACGTCGCCCTCGCCGGCCGTGGAACCGCCGTGGTCGCTCGAATGCACACGTGTCCGCTGCGGTGAATGCCGCCGCACTGTTTCCCTCGCGGGCTGCTGTTGTCTGAACACGTCGCCACCACCCGCACGGTGACGGTGCTGGTCCTGATGGCCGTCATTGCCATCGTCGTCGTCGCTGTGGCTGCTTGGTTCGCGCCCGAGCGCTTGCAGGGCAAGGAGGGTGTCCAGTGCGGCCGCCTCGTTGTTGTTGTTCGACGAGAGGATATACCGAATGCTTGGCTCGGCAATGTCGGGGAACATGCCCCGCAGCTTCATCACAATGTCATCTGCCTTCACCGCCTGCGCATCCTGGGCGGCACGCGTTGCTTGCACCTCCGAGTATGTGAAGGAGGCGTGTCGCCTGCGCTTTCTTAGCTCTTCCAGCAATCGCTGGCGATCATCCGCTTTGCTGATGCCCTGCACGTCGAAAAAGACGTCAAGCAGGCGCGGTGTGAGGTACCGGGTTATCTGATGCACACGGGACAAGCTGTCACGGCCATCTCAGCCAAGTGCAGATGCAGACATTCAAGGCAAGAGAGCACACACAAAGAAAAGCAATTAAAAAAGCCACACATATAGACTTACACACACAAATACACAAACGCACACAAAGGAAACAATGGAACCCCCCTCCCCTCCACATGCCCATTCACATACCAGGTCGGCGAGCGCGCTGTCATCAAGGGAGAGGAGCTTCTTTCCGTTGATGGCGTTTGTGCGAACAATCGAAAGATAGTTCTGCAACCGATTCTGCACAAAGAAGAGGACAACTTCCTCCACTTCCCAATCCGCCACGTTACGTTGTTGGGACGACATTGTCTTCAACAACTCTGTTTGCTCGCTCACCCGTACACACACACACAGTCAACCAGTGTCTTCGTTGCACCAACACCACCAACGACACCAACACCACCCAAGCAAAGGAGCCAAGGAAAGCAGAACCTGCTTGTGTGTTCTTGTCAACCACAACACCTCCTCCTGCTGAAGCAGCCGTTGTTGGCGATTTGTGAATGATTTGAACGAATATTCAAGCCTCTTGTTTGTGTTTGTTGTTGTCGAGCCAGCCACCAGCAGCCATCACCACGAAGCACTCACTGGAGCGAGCGAGCGAGATGCGGGTGGTCGCATTTGGAGAAGCCATGGTGCGGTATGCGCCAATGGCAGTGGATCAAGCACCTGAGGAGTGAGTATGCTGGCTCACTGGTTGGTGTATGACACCTCATGGCATTGGCGGTGGCGGTGGGGGTGGCTGAGGTGAGTTCTTGTGCCAGCCAGCAATCACAAACACAGCCTTCAACGTGTCTCTCACACTTGCGCCATGATTACACCCACTTGTGCCGGGGGGATGCTCGCACAGCCCCAATGCACAGGTTATGCTGCGTTCCATTGGAGGAGATGAGCTGAACGTGTGTGTTGCGCTTGCGCGCCTGAGAGCCGACGAACAGGAAGGGGAGCGCGAGCAGAGCACACCCGCGCCGCAGTGGGTGTCAGTGTTGCCCACGGGGCCGCTGGGCGACCTGGTGTACCGCAGCGGTGACTTGGCTGGGGTCGACCAGCAGTTTGTGCTGCGCATCCCCGGTGCCGATGTCGGTACCTTCACTGTCCTGCCAGAGCTGAAGCGGGTGCACTACCAGCGCCAGCACTCTGCGTTTGCGCTCCACGACCCGAGCCAGCTTGACTGGGACAAGGTTTGCGATGTAGGATGTTGTGTGTGGGTGGGTGTGGGTGGGTGGGTGTGCATGTCATGCATCTGTGTGTGTGTGTGTGTGTGTGTGTGTGTGTGTGTGTGTACATGCCCTGTGTGTGCTGTGAATGTCAACACGACGTTTTCTGCCCAAGCCTGCGTTTGCGTTGTCATATGCATACTCACAGGCGCACCGCACCCTGCTTCAGATCTTGGGAGGGTCAGACAAGAAGTGGCTGCACATGACGGGCATCACGCCAATGATCTCCGAGAACGTGCGTTCATAGCATGCTACCATGTTGTTTGCACGCTGTTGTTGTGCATGATACTGACTGCTCCTGCGTGTTCACGTTGACTGTCTTCTTGTGGTCTGTATGTCGCTGTTTATAGTCGTACAACTCGTGGACACGTGCGATGATGACGGCCATCAAGCGCAGGATTCCAATCAGCATCGATTTCAACCACCGCAAACAACTCGGTGCCCCCTTTCGTTCTGCCTCTGCGCGCGCGAGAGAGCGAGAGAGAGAGAGTGTGTGTGTGTGTGTGTGAGTGTGTGTGTGTGCGTGTGTGAGTGTGTGTGTGTGCGTGCGCGTGTGTGTGTGTGTGCGTATGTGAGTGAGTGAGTGTGTGTGTGTGCGTGTGAGTGAGTGTGTGTGTGTGTGTGTGTGTGTGTGTGTGTGTGTGTGTGTGTGTGTGCGTGCGTGCGTGCGTGCGTGCGTGCGTGTGTGTGTGTGTGTGTGTTCATGTAAGAGTGAGCGACGACCAGAGACAGTGGGTGTGACAGTGAGAGGTGGTCAGAGCACATCCGTACCAGTGCAGTGTTGCTGTTCGGTGTCGTCATACCATATCTCATCTCCCCACCAACACCTGTGTGTCATCATTCATCTAGGCACTCTGTCGAAGCTGTGGTCCATCATGGTTCCCCACTTGCAGCACGTGGAGTTGCTCATCCTCTCCGTCGCGTCACTGCTGGAGATTGTTGACCAGGAGCTTCCGGTATAGTCGCCAGCTTGTGATGCTGATTTGAAACCGAAGGTCCTGATTCTGTTCTTTTCACGGCACGCGTGATTGGCACTTACACACCACCATCACACATCACACACGCATAAACACAAACACACACTCACACATGCCAACGTGCATCACGTATCACACATCACGCACACACGTACACGTGCAGGTGCTGCGCTCTCACGTTCCTGCCGCCGACACGCCATACGAGGATGCAGCGTGGGGTGCACTGATGCGTGCTTTCCAGCACCACGTGTGTGTGCGTCGCCTTGCCGTGTGCTTCAAGACGCGTGACGAGACTGGGCTCCAGAAACGGTGGTCAGGTGAGCGGCAATGGAGGGAAGCCGCCCCATGTCGCGTGCACTTGTGCACACAAACATGTTCGCAACGTGCTTGCCCAGCATGCAATGATGTTTTTCGTGTGATGTCATCCTAGTATCGTGTCATCGTGCCAACCTCACGCTGGCTCCGCTGCTTGCCAACATGCATGCGTGCAGTGATTGCGAGTGACGCTGGTGTGCACAACACGCTTGTCACGCCCGTGTACCATCGCCCAAAGGACGAATGTGGCGGCGGCAGTGCCTGGGCAGCAGGCATGCTGGACTGGTGGGCAATGCGGTCATGTGTGTGTGTGTCTGTCTGTCTGTCTGTCTGTCTGTCTGTCTGTCTGTCTGTCTGTCTATCTGTCGGGTGTGTGTGTATGTGTCCGTGTGTGTTGGGTTGTATGTGTGTGTGTGTGTGTTGTATTGTGTGTCTGTGTCTGTGTCTCTGTGTGTGTGTCTGTGTGTCTGTGTCTGTGTCTGTGTCTGTGTGTGTGTGTGTGTGTGTCTGTGCGAATGTGCAACCGCCGTGCCTCATTCACACGGCTCTGTGCGTGGCAATGTGCCTGCGTCACCACCAACGCCTCAGGTTTTCGCTTCACGGCCACGACAATTCGCCATCCCTCACAGCCGCAGCCAGACATGCAGACATCCTGGCTGGTGTGTGCGTGTGTGATTGTGTGTGTGTGTGTGCGCGCGTGCGTGCATGCGTGCGTGCGTGCGTGCGAGTGTGTGTGTGTGTGTGTGTGTGTGTGTGTGTGTGTGTGTGTGTATTTGTCGGTCATTGGGATATCACCCATGGTAATGTACCGTCCCACGGACTGTGAGGCTGCTCCGACGGTACATGGCAGCCACCAGGTTTAAACTACCCATAGCGGTTGCTAATGAGTTTGGGTCGTGTCGTGTCGTGTCGGTGTGTGTGTGTGTGTGTGTGTGTGTGTGTGTGTGTGTGTGTGTGTGTGTGCTTGTAGTGAATACCTGCGGTTTTCGTTGTTGACATGGCTGTCATCGCGTAGGCAGGGTCTTGTGGACGCGTGATGATCACCGCCTTGTCAACTTCAATCCACTCACTCATTTTTCGCTCGCTCTCATGCACTCATGTTCACTCACGCTCAGCCATGTGTCAGGAGACACAAGGCGACCACTCGCAGGTGACACGGGCGCAGCTGTCGTCTGTAGAAGCGCAGTCGAAGGGCAAACCACTCAACATCGAGACACTCGACACATCTACAAACGACGTGGAAACGTGCGACCACGAATGTCTTGTTTTGCCATTCTTGCACGCGACCGCTCTATCATCCTTGCACTCACCAGGGCCACGGTTTTGTATGCATGCGTTGTGTGTAAATGTACGTGTGTGTGTGTGTGTGTGTGTGTGTGTGTGTGCGTGCGTGCGTGTGTGTGTGTGTGTGTGTGTGTGTGTGTGTGTGTGTGTGTCTCGAACATGTGTGTGTGTGTGTGTTGTGTGTCGAATTCAGGCGCCTTGACGCGACCATGGCCAAGTTGCGGCGAGCAGGCGTCATCGCCATTCTGCGCGCAAAGAACCCAGATGCAGGTGCGCCCAACCTTGGCCCGCCACAACACACACACGCACGCACACAAACACAAACACAGATGCACGAAACGCATGCACACGATGAGAGTGTGTTTCGCGTGCTGTTGTCCCAACTCACGTGTGTGCACGCGTTCCCTCATGCTTGGTTCTTGTGGCCACCAGCCATTGCGCGGGGCTTGGAGCTGTGTGACATGGGCTGCAGGGCCATCGAAGTCACCCTCGACACCGTACGCGCTGAAACACGCACGTGCCCCACGTGGTCCATGTGGCGTTGTGTTTGTGTGTTGTGTGTTGTGCCATCCCAACCTCACTTTACCCCCTCCTTGCTGTGTGTCCATACGCTGTTGTTGCTGCGCGTGCGCAGGTTAATTGGCGCCGTGTGCTGGCTGAGCTTGCAGCGAAGGTGCCATCGCACGTGTGTGTCGGCGTCGGCACAGTTATGGATGTGGATGTGCCCATCATCAAGGACATTGCTGCCCTAGGTGTGTGTGTGTGTGTGTGTTTGCGTTGTTGGTGTTACGATGTGTACAACGCGCATGCATCGCTACCATCTTGCGACCCATTCTCTCGTGTGCCGTTACCTCTCAATGCTACTTGGGATGTGTCACGTTCCTCTCACGCAACTTTTTGCAACAGGTGCTGCGTTTGCACTGTCGCCAATTGAGCCAAAAGGTTTCATTGACGAATGTCACAAGCACGGCGTCCTCGCTGTTCCCGCAGGTACACACATGTCCGCGCGCACGAGACGCACAACATGTGCACATGAAGACAAGCTAATTCCACAAGTGCACGTGTACACTCACACGCGAGTGTTCCTCAAACACATGTGTGACGCGCACACTCACAAGACACACGCACGCGCACACGCACACGCACACGCACACGCACGCGCACGCACGTCTCACTGTAGGGATGACGTCGAATGAGCTGTGGGATATGCACCGCCGCGGGGCGCGCGTCATCAAACTCTTCCATGCCAGCATGCTTGGCCCAAGAATCCTCAAGTTTGTTGACGGTTGAGTGCGGTTGCAAATGGTGTGGTTGCGACTGCGGTGTCAGGATTGTTGTGGTGGTGCCGCACACTGTGTTGTTTTGAGTGACTCACAACGCTGGCACACCATGGCATGTGACATCTTGCGTGCCTCGCTCAGGTCGATGCTCAGCGTGTCTCCGCTGCGCCAGATGAACATTGCGCCCTCTGGTGGCTGTTCACCTGATAACGCGCATCAGTGGTGGGATGCAGGCGCGTTTTCCGTTGGCATGGGCGCCAACCTCACAGGCAAAGACATTGTCCACCCTGCAGGTGTGTGTGTGTGTGTGTGTGTGTGTGTGTGTGTGTGTGTGTGTGTGTGTGTGTCTGCGTGCCTGCGTGTCTTTCTGTGGGATGTGTGCAACTTGTCTGTTCCCTGTGCATGTGTGGCTGTGTGCATCTGTGCTGTTTGGAGGCTCTGCATTGCTCTGCAACCAAGAAAGAGCAAACCCACCTCTCCCTCACACATCCCCCCCCCCCCTCATCAACCTCTTGCGTGCGTCTCAGGGTCTGCTGAGTATGAGCAAGGGCGGCGGCATTGGGAAGAACAGGGGCGCGAGGTTGCCAAGCAGCTGTTTGTGGCAGTGCAAAGCAGGTTTCGCTGAAGAGGAAGAGGTTGCCAAGGAACGCCTGTTTCCCGCGAAATTTGTATGTTTCGCACATAAACAGCATCAACAATCGGTGCGCATTGACATATCCACCGCACATAGGAACAACAACAACAACCAGCAGCCACTGACACCCAAACAAAACAACCCCCACTTCCTCTGTTGTTGTGTGCGTCCTTCCTCCCATCCATCCATCCATCCATCCATCCATCCACCCACCCAGCCAACAACACGAGGACACGAGAGCGAGCAGCAGCATCGAACATCGTGTCCTGCGATTGACTGCCGTCGCTCGGCGAGTACCAGCATCATGTCGATGAGAGATCACAGCGGCAAGCAATATGTCGCTGAGCACAAGATTCCGCAGCTCTTCGAGGTAGCTCTGGTTGTTGGTGTTTCTGAAAGCAGGGTTGTTGCTTCCTTGTTGTTTGGGCTGCTTGTGCTGTTTGTGTGCATGTGCCTTGCCCCGTATCCATTGTACCCGTTGGTGAGACAACGTGACTTGTGTATGGAAGGCAAACCAAAAGTACGTGCCACAGCATCATGAGTACGAAGACACACACTCCCTCAACAACACCGTTTGTGCCGCGTTTCGCTTGCGTGTTTGCTGCCAGAGCTTGATGGCAGGTCTCATGTACCACCAGCCAGAGGATCCCATCAGGTTCCTTGCAGAATGCATGGCAAAAGTGCAAGAGAACCCACCAACCACGTACGCGTGGAACATGTTTGTCGGCAAGCGGCGCACGCGCAAAGCCCCCTCCCGTGTGCAGACTGGCCACCACCGTAAGCCTCCGGCAAAGGCTGGCATGCCCCTGGCCCCGCTCACCCCTTCCAAGGGCAAACCCTTAACGCCGGCCCACGCCGAGGGCAAGGCACGCACGCCGCTCCCTCCCATCGGCAAATCGCCAAGTAAGTGACCCAACTGTTCCTCCTTGCGTCACGCGCGCGCTTCTGCATCACGGAGGCGGAGATCATCTGCGCGCTGTACAAGGGCATCAAGCTGCTCAATGTGAAATGCACGCACGATGCAGCGCCTGTTGATGAGGACAAGATCTCCGAGACAATCCGCAGCATCCGCAAAGACCACCCGGAGAACCGCATGGCCAAGCACATCAACCTGGACTACTTGTTCAGCCTTGCACAGGAAACCAAAGACCTGCTCCAGTGCATTCGCAGCGGTCTCGAGAACCCAGACTCTTCCATGGGCTGCTGTGAGTAGATGCGACAACACCGTGCGCGTGCAGACGCATGCTATGTTGTGTTTTGCTGCTGCGTGTTTTGGCTTGCGCTGACAGTGATGTTGCTCTGTTGCTGTTATGTATGCCTCAACACACACAAACACACACACACACACACTTTCTCTCTCTCTCTCGCCTACGTGTTCATGCGTCCCCTCACATACTCGCTCACACACACGCGCGCGCGCATTCACACACACGTACACACGCATTCGCACACGCACATGCACATACACACACACATATGCACACGCACACACACACACACACACACACACACACACACACAACACACGTGCACAACGGCACGACACAGACGCCATGCAGCCCGCGGACTACGACCGGTTCAAGCCGTTCTTCAGCAAGGTGATTGCGGACTACCACGGCGTTGCCGAGGATGCCAAGCACGTGAACAGCTGGGACCTGTCTGGGGTTGAAGGCCTTCCAGCTCGACCTTGCGGCACTTGGGCTGCCAGCCCTGAGCATGCGCGTGCGCGTTGGACGCAACCACGCAACCTTGCTGACTTCCCACTGCCAGGCGCCATGACGCAGGAGGACCGCGTCAGCCTTGTGTATGCGTGTGTGCATGTGTATGCGTGTATGCGTGTGCGTTCATACCCTGATGCGTGAGCCCTCACTGCTTCACCTCGCCCCCACCCCACTCTCTTCCTCGCTCGCTCACACATCACTCACATCGCGCGCACATGGCACACATGGCACACAGATGTGCGAGGCGTTTGAGAAGCTCAAGGCAATGCCCGAGTACGGGGGCGGGTACAACTCGCTGACGCCCGGGCACCCGGACAAGATCAGCGACGAGGAGTACAAGCAGCTGGTGGCGGACCACATCATGTTCAAGGACATGGCGGCAGACCCGTACCTGGCGAGCGCGGGCATTGCGTCTGACTGGCCGTACGGGCGCGGGTGCTACGTGTCTGAGGACCGCGGGTTTGTGATCTGGGTTGGCGAGGAGGACCACCTGCGCATCATGTGCATGAAGAAGGGCACGGTGCTGAACGACGTGTTTGACCGGCTCAAGACGGCGCTTGATGTTGTGAGCGGGATTGAGGGCCTGTCGTTTGCCATGTCGCCAGACTACGGCGTTGTGACGAGCTGCCCGACGAACCTGGGCACGGGGATGCGCGCGAGCGTGCACATTGGGCTTCCGAAGCTGACGGCTGACGGGACAGATGCCAAGGCGAAGGAGGTGTGCAAGCCGCTTGGGCTGAGCGTGCGCGGGATTGGCGGAGAGCACACGCCGATTGGCGAGGGCGGTGTGTGCGACATCTCGCCACGCGCGCGCTTCTGCATCACGGAGGCGGAGATCATCTGCGCGCTGTACAAGGGCATCAAGC
Source organism: Salpingoeca rosetta (assembly GCF_000188695.1). Taxonomy (NCBI): domain Eukaryota; class Choanoflagellata; order Craspedida; family Salpingoecidae; genus Salpingoeca; species Salpingoeca rosetta. Next base: position 260,404 of record NW_004754920.1, on the reverse strand, counting down.
TGCTCAAGGAGAAGGAGGACGCGGCCAGCGAAGAGCGACGAGGGTGTTGTGAGCACGGTTGAGAAGATCCGCAAGGAGCATGCTGCGACATCTTTCCTCCACTCGATTTCTTCCCCTGCTTCGTCGCTGTTTCCACCTCTGCTGTTTTGTTTCGTGTTGTGTGTAAATGTTCATCCTTTCCCACACGCACGAACCCGCCTCCTTGCTTTTTCGTTTGTTGCTCATCATCGCTTTGACGCGTGCTATGTTGTGTTTTGCTGCTGCGTGTTTTGGCTTGCGCTGACAGTGATGTTGCTCTGTTGCTGTTATGTATGCCTCAACACACTTCGCCCCACCCATTCTGGGATTTGCATGCAAGCAAGCCGCTCGCATTGAGATTATTGGTCGGCATCTTTCATAAACAGCTGAAAAATTGAGCCGGTGGCTTGCCGCTTGTTTTGTTTGTTTCCTCTCCTGCCGCTGCAGTTCTCGTTGGCTTTGCTGTTGGCACAGTGGCAAAACACCTCAAGCCAGCCAGCAGCACCACCTGGCCAACAGCGCTCAGCCTCACCTGCATCTGATTTGGTGGCATCTTGGTGGGTGCTTCGCTCGTTGCGCGATTCCTAACAGCGACACCTCACACGACCACACCGCGGCATCTCACAACAGTACTTTGTCATCCAACCCCCCGCCCTATCTCCAGCTTTTTTGGACGGACCAACGAACGACGAAAGGACGACAATCGGTAAGCCACCTCTCGCACACCAACCAATTTCACTGTGCTGGCCCCACCTTGTTAGGGATGCATCGGATTCCGCCTCTCCTTCTGTGCTGCTACTTGCTTGCCTGCATGCAACCCCCCTTTGCGCGAAAGCGACATCATCATTGCTACCATTGGCTCACCTGTTTTGGGTCTCTCTTGTGTGCGTAACCTGTGCTGTGCGCCCTTGCGAACACGCCGCTGCCTTCACCAACCAACCAACCACCTGGTGTCCTTCTTGCGCGCTGCCCTCGTCCCTTCACGGCAACTGCAACCTGTGCCGCCGTCGTGCATCGGGCTTGACGCAGTGCCCTCTTTACGTGACGCATACGCCTGTGAGCGGAGAAAGCCACAATGATGGGGCGCCCACTCGCTGTGCTGCGATGGGCTGTGCCATTGCTCATCACCACTGCACTCGCACTTGCAACGTGCGCGCCGAACCCCTTGTCTCTGGCACAAGGAACCAGCGAAGACAACGTGAACCTGCTCACGAGCGCTGGATTTGCCTTCAATGAAACACGTGCCGGCATCGTATTTGACGGCACTGGAGGCGCGGAGGTTCCCATCTCCGTTGTTGATGGTGCCGACCTCAACGCTGTTTCGCTTGCTTTCGAGGCAGAGATCGTGGACTTTGGCTACCTCTTCGCGCTAGCCACACCATCCACGCGACACCTGGCGGTGTACTACAGCCGCAACCTCAACGCCGTGTTTGTGTACTATCGCAGCAATCCAACCCAGGCGTCCGACCAGACGCTCAGTTTCGTGCTTGACGGCAGCTCCCTTGCTGATGGGCAGACGCACCGCATCCTCGTGACTGTGGATGGTGTGACTGTGAGGCTCGATGTCGATGGGGCAACCATTGGCACGCGCACGCTTCCGAGCGGCCTTGTACCGTGTACTCAAACAGGGTGCCGTGTAACGGTGGGCATGCGCCCGACCTCAACCGGTGGCTCCAGCTTCTTCACCGGCACCATGTACCGGGCAGAGCTGTACCTTGGGCAGGCGCTGACCTCGTTTCCGGAGTCGCTGCTCAGCACCACGACAACACCTGCAACAACCACAACCACCACCACAACCACCACCACTACCACCACCACCACAACGACCAGCACGACCAGCACGACCAGCGAAGGCCTGTTCTATGCTGACGTGCCCATTGCAAACCCTTCGTTTGAGGAGCCTGTGCTGGGCAGCCCTGGCCTCTTTGCAACGAGTGCACCTGGGTGGTCGGTGTCCGGTGCCTTTGGCGGCGTGCACAGCTCAGCCACGAGCACATACGGGCTGCCACTGCCGCCGCCCGCAGCAGGCGCACAAGTGGCATTCCTGCAACCTGGCACAGCACTGAGGCAATCCGTTCCGAACCTGGTGCTGGAGGAGAACCAAGGCCTGCGGCTCCGCGCTGCGTTTGGGCGGCGTGTGGATGCCGTCGCTCCGTTTGCCCGCATGCAGCTGCGCACCAGCATTACAGACTCCTTGCTGGGTATGCAGGTGGTGGATGTGAGCGCCACGAATGAGCCTGGCTCGTTCTCTGAGCACGTGCTCACTGTTCCCTCAACGATCACCGA
>NW_004754920.1:248100-255600 GCF_000188695.1 Salpingoeca rosetta | reverse complement strand
TCAACAACAACGACCACAGAGAGCGCTAGCGTCAGTACAAGCACCACCACCACGACCACCACCACAACGGCACCAAGCACGGGATCCCCAACATCGTGCGTGAACCGCTGCAACGAAATTCCGCAACCAAGCTCGGTCTGCTTCTGCGACTCCCAATGCGTGCTCCTCGGTGACTGCTGCAGCGACTACATCCGAGTATGTGCACCAACAACAACAACAACGACAACTACTACGACTACAACAAGCACGACCAGCACGACCACAAGCACAACGACTACAACCTCGGTTCCTTCAACCACAACTACGACGACGACGACGACGACGACAAGCACAACAAGCACCACGACAACAACAACTACCACCACAAGCACAATTGCTTCAACCACAACAACAACAACAACAACAACAACAACAACAACAACAACAACAACAACAACAACAACAACAAGTGAGCCGTGTCCTGTTGCAGTGACGAACATGCTTGATCCGCTGAGCAACGACGGTGCCGTGCGACCGACCAGTCGAGGGGCGTATGTGTTCAACGGAACGCGCGGCCTCACCATTACGCAATTCTCGCAGGTGTCGGATCGCTTCAGCATTGCATTTGCCTTGCGCTTCTCCTCCGTGGCTGTTGACCAGAGCCTGGTGAGCAAGACAGACATGCGTGGCAACACGTACTGGCACGTGTCGTACGATGCGTTTGCCACCGCCATTCGGTTCACGTTTATGGCGCAGAGCGACAACGTTGCGCGCATTGTATCGTTCCCCACCGCCGCACTCGCTGACCTGCGGCTACACGCGCTGCTGCTGAGTGTTGACGGTGAAGCGGCAACGCTGCAGGTTGACGGCGATCCAGCCACCAACACCACCCGCCAGCTCGGCACACGCGTGCAGGCGTGCGACCCGGCGTTGGGCGCCATGTGTCTCCTGACAGTTGGCGCGCACGGCGGTGTGCAGCCCACGCTGATGGCCACCGTCACAGACGCACGCGTGTACTGGTGCGATGCACTCGCAGTGTACCCCAACCCTTGGACCACCACAACCACAACGACTACCACCACAACGACTACCACCACCACCACAACAACAACAACAACAACAACAACAACAACAACAACAACAACAACAACAACAACAACAACAACAACAACAACCACGACGTCCACGACCACGTCCACGACCACGTCCACGACCACCACGACGTCCACCAATGCGACGACGACATCGACTGGTGCTGCGTTTGAGGATGTGGACATTGCAAACCCGTCCTTCGAGGCGCCAGATGTTGGGTCATCTGCGTTCGTGACGGAGATTGATGGCTGGGTGATTTTCACGCCAACCGCGGGCGTGTTCAAGATCACACCAGAGGCATACCCACCACCCGTGTCCAGCGTCGCTGGCGATCAGGTTCTGTTCCTGCTGCAGAATGCCCTGGTTCGCCAGGACACCAACTACACGTTTGTGGCCCTCGACACGCTGTATGTGTCGTTTTCGGTGGGCTGGCGCATGGACCTGCAGCAGGCTGGCTCGCCGTGCATTTCTTTGGTGGCTGTGCCTTCGCTCGTGAACGTGGCCTCGTACTGCGTGTCGACGAATGCGCAGCAGCAGGGCGCGTTCATCCGGCAGGAGTTCTTCTTTGAGGTTCCATCTGCCGCCACTTACACCGGTGAGCAGCTTCGCATTCGTATTGAGAACCAGGGCCCTGGGCAGACGAATGTCGACACGTTCCAAGTGATGGTGGCTGCTCCTGTCGCAACCACCACCACCACCACGACGACAACAACAACAACAACAACAACAACAACAACAACAACAACGACTACTGTCTCTTCGTCGTCCACGTCTTCTTCAACGTCCTCTTCATCCTCCAGCTCTGCTTCCACTTCTTCATCGACTTCGTCATCCACATCCTCTTCAACGTCATCCTCCACCTCGTCCTCCACATCCACCTCTGCTTCTACGTCGTCATCCACATCCACCTCCACATCAAGCTCCATTTCAACGTCTTCATCCACATCCACCTCCACCTCTTCATCAACTTCTTCATCAACTTCTTCATCAACTTCTTCATCAACTTCTTCATCCACCTCCTCCTCCACCTCTTCATCCTCCACAACAACCACAACAACGACCACTACCACGACAACAATGTTGGAGATTACGACAACCACGACCACGACCACGACCATAACAACAACCACGACGACCACCGCGAGCACGACCACAACGACGACCACGTCGACGACGGACTCAGGGAGCGGCTCCATCACCCTGTCACCACCGACCACCACAACCACGACCGCGACCACGACAACCCTCTCCTCGTCATCATCCTCGACTTCTTCCTCCTCTTCTTCGTCGTCCTCCACATCCTCATCCACATCATCGAGTGCATCGTCGTCATCTTCATCATCAACATCAACATCAACTTCGATGTCGTCATCATCCTCCACTACAACCACCACCTCAGCGACAACAACATCCACAACTACAACTACTACAACAACAACTACAACTACAACTACAACAACAACAACAACAACAACAACAACAACAACAACAACAACGACTACAACAACAACAACAACAACAACAACAACAACAACAACAACAACAACAACAACAACAACAACAACAACAACAACTACAACTACAACAACGACTACAACTACAACAACTACAACTACAACAACGACTACAACTACAACAACGACTACAACTACTACAACCACCACCTCAACGACAACAACTACAACTACTACTACAACTACAACAACTACAACCACAACTACAACTACAACTACAACAACAGAAGACGTGTCGACGTGCGTTGGTGGCACTGACATGGAAACGGATGAGCCGTGCACGTGTGCGGACAGCAACTGCTTCACGTGCGAGAACCAGGGCAACGCATCCACTTGTGTGTTGTGCACCAACTTCCACTACCTGAACGAAGGCACGTGCCACGCCGATTGCTCGCAGTTCCCCGACAAGACGGAGTCTGGTACGTCATTCCTAGGCAACCGGTGCGTGATGGTGAGCAACGACACGACAACGTCCACCACGACCACGACCACAACTACAACGACGACCCCACTGACAACCACGACTACGACAACCACTACAGAGGCGCCTGTTGACTGTCTCGGTGGGACCACGAGTGCCGGCGATTCGTGCGATTGCATGGACGACTCGTGCTTTGTGTGCGAGGTGGCGAGTGACGGGACTGTTGTCGCGTGCACGCTGTGCCAGGATTCGAAATACCTGTACGACGGCGAGTGCCACGACAACTGCGACACGTTCAGAGACACGTTTCCTCAGGGAACAGGCTCCTTTGGGCGAAGCTGTGCTGATGGGGAGCAGTGCGAGGATGGCATGTTCCCAGACGGCAGCTCGTGCACGTGTCCATCCAACTGCCGCGACTGCCTCGTGAGCGACGTCGGTGCGATGTACTGCACGGTGTGCACCAACGAGCAGTATCTCTCCGGTGGCGCCTGCTTTGATGACTGCAGCAGTGTCCCTGGCACAGAGACTGGCACAGGAACTGATGGCAGAGAATGTGTATGATCATTGTACGTGTGTGTTTGTGTGTGTGTGTGTGTGTGTGTTTGTGTGTGTGTGTGTGTGTGTGTGTGTGTGTGTGTGTGTGTGTGTGTGTGTGTGTGTGTGTGTGTGTGTGATAGGGGGGTGATGCGCAAGGCAGTGTTGAAAGAGAGGGATGCGCGACAGATTATGGGAGATGTGTGTGTGTGTGTGTGTGTGTCGATGAGTGTCACCAACCCCTTCTTTTGAGTGGATGCGCATGCCTTCCATTGTAGACAAGCGTTGCACGCATGTTCACCCTGCCAACCAGTGCTTTCTTTTTGTTCATTTCGGATTGCAGGATACTCTATCCTTTGTCCAATTGCCTGCCTGGACTTGCTTTGCGTGAATGAAGTGATTTGTCATGTGTGACGTTTCTCTGTTTCTCTGTTTCTCTGTTCTTTTGTCATGCAGGTCGTGTTGGTTCAAGTGTCGCTTTCACTGTGGTGTGTTGGCGTGTGTATTGAGTTGTGGCGAGAGTGCTTGGACCGGAGGTGGCAGGAGGAGACAAGTGTGTAGAAGGGGTTGAGCACGAAGATGCAACGAGTGCGCGTTGTTCGCGCCCTGCCGTGCGCCTTCACATTGAACAAGAGATCAACACAAGTCGTGGTGGAGGTGAAGGTGAAAAGCGCGGTGAAGAGAAGAGATGGTGCTTGCAGGCAAGGAGGGGAGGGGGCGATGAAGAGAAGAGACTATGCTTGCAGGCAAGGAGGGGAGGGGGAGGCGGTGCATGACTACACGACACTCATACAGAAAGACAGGAACACAATACCATTTGACAAGCCGTATGCGGCGCTCGCGCTCGCTCACACGGCGTATTTCACAGTCCACTCCTGGGCTGTCTTCGTGAACTTGTCGCGATGGTGGAGGTACTGCTTGCCGACGTCTGGGCGAAGAGGATCGTTGGCATTGGGATCCGTCAACAAAGACTGGATGCTGAGCAGCAACTACGAACAAGCAAGATTTGTGTGTGTGTGTGTGTGTGTGTGTGAAATGTGTGTGTGTGTGTGTGAAATGTATGAATGTGTGTGCGTGTGTGAGTGCTTGCATGCTTTGCTGTGCTTGGCGAGGGACGGAAGGAACAAGTACGACTGTGGTGGTGGTGAAATCTCTTGTGTTGTTCTCCCTTCCTCCTCCTCGTCACATTACACAGTATGCATATCTTCTCCGCACAAACTCTGAAGCTCTCAAGCTCTCAAGCTCCCAAGCTCCCAAGCTCTCAAACTCTCCACTCAACGCTCCTTTTCCCTCACGTTTGCAAGTGTGCACAAGTACCTTGCCGACGGTGAGGGCGGGTGTGTATGCGGACTTGAGGATGTCCAGGCAGATTCGCCCATCCTCTGCAATGTTCGGATGATACACCTTTGTGCGGAACCAAACCTACATATGCGTGCAGTGAGTGACATGGCACGATATGATGAGATGATGAGATTCAATACTTCAATTGCCAAAGACTGAACAGTCTCATCTCCTCAACTCAGTGTGGTAAACAAGTGCGTCGCGCTCGCGGGTTTCGGAAGCGGAATCAAACACTTGCGTGGCATAACGTCACAACCTCAGAACAACACGAAGAAAACACTACCAGACGCACTAGACGCAGCTACCCGCTGCCACCTCTCGTTCGCATGGCAGCGGCCAACAAACAGCAGTCACACACAACGAACAACCAAGATTGAGGAACTGCTGACCTTTGGGGGCTTGAATGGGTAATCTGGCGGGAAAGAAAAGTCGACGAAGAAGCAGCCGCCTTCATATGGGCTGTCCTTTGGGCCGAGGATGACGCCAGACCAGTGGAAGTAGTCTCCATCCACAGGGCTGGCAGAACACGTGTCAAGGGGGCTCCGGGCAAGGTCTTTTTCTTCCTTCAGCAGCCGTTTCAGGGCCATGTCTGTTCTTTGGTTCGTGTATGTGTGAGCCTGGGGGGAGGGGAAGCTGGAAGTCGAGTGTTGTGGTGCGGGAAGGCAAGGGCAAGGCACTGATACTGAGGCAGTGGAGCACTGGGCTTGAGCTGGAGAGCTGGAGAGCTGGAGAGCTGGAGAGGGAAGGCTGGGGAAATGGCAACTGCTGCAGCACAATCTGAAAAGTATTTTGGTTCCCGTTTGCTGTGGTTGTTGTTCTGTTGTTGTGGGTCTGAGCCTGAGCTATGTTTAGACGATCACCCGTTGCGACTTGACGCCTCAGGTTCTGTATTATGTGCGCCGAACCTTCTGCCGCTTGGCTCGATGTCACTGTCAGTTACGCGCTTCTATTTTTGGATAACGGCGCAGCACACCGCTAGCAAGACGCATGGACGGCAGCAGTAACCATGCCACCAACCACAGCGATGTGTCAATGCGCCAACAACGACCATAAAAGGTCAAGCAAGGCCGAGAAGAAGAAGTGGGCACATGCAAAACGACAGTGTGATGGAATGGCGGTTGTGACACACGCGAAACGTTTGCGCTGTACAAAAATAGGCATCAAGGGTTGGGTCACAACTTCAAACTTTCAAAGGACACAATCGGCTCTGACTCAGCAAAGAAGTGTGTGTGTGTGTGTGTGTGTGTGTGTGTGTGTGTGTGCTCTCGTGTGTGTGTGTGTGTGTGTGTGTGTGTGTGTGTGTGTGTGTGTGTGTGTGTGTGTGTGTGTGTGTGTGTGTGTGTGTGTGTGCGCGCTCTGTCGCTCTCTCTCTGTGCTCTCTCTATGCTCTCTCTCTCTCTGTGTTTGCTTTAACGGCTGTCGGCATCGCTCCTCCAGCCCGACGCAGGGCTGACCGACGTGACCTGCGTGCTCTGCGGCGACGGTGCCGCTAGATTCTCCGTCATCCCACCAGGCAAGCTCTCCTGGCATGGTCAGTGTTGGCGAAGGGGGGGGGGATAATGAGTACATGTTGAGTGGGGTGAGCCGTTAGGTTTTGAGCAAGGCGAGCGGGTTGACCATGGCGAGCACTGCTGTTGCCACCATCTGCCTTGTCCCCCTTTCTTGTCCACCACGCTCGTCTTCACTGCGTGGGTGCGCACCTGTGTCAAAGCCGCAATCTCCTCCTCCGGGTGAGACCGAACACGCCTCGCAAAGCCGTAGTCGCTCGAAGGAAACACAAACCCATACCTGGTGTGAGTGCGTGAGTGAGATTGTGTGTGTGAGATTGTGAGTGTGTGAGAGCGTGCGTGTGCGTGCGTGCGTGCGCGTGCGTGCGTGCGCGTTTGTATGATGCGGCGGCGTCACGATCCACATTCGCCTCACATCGTTCGACAAGCACAAACAAGAACTTACACCAACACAGACACACGCACGCACAGACACAGACACAGACACACACACAGACACACACACACACACACACACACACACACACCAGATGGCCATCATGATGTCAAAGAGAAAGTTGTCTGGGTCGGCGCGTTGATCGGAGAGGTTGGAGTCGAGGAGCTTGCGCGTGTTCCAGAGAACAACACGCGAGAAGCCCTCGAAGACCGAGAGCAGGAAGATGCTGAACAGGACGGGCAAGGCAAGCACGGCCTTGAGAAGGGAGACGCAAAAGCCAACCATGCTGCCGGATGACTGGTCGCTCGCGGCCATGCCTTGTGACTCCAGATAGGAGTCCATGGCTTCAGGGGACACAAAGCCGGCGATGGTGAGCTCCAGCACGTTGCCAGAGGTGGCGAAGACCTGCTCGACTTGTGCGCGTGTTGGCTGTGTCAGCGGGAGCGAGTTGACCGCCGTAATCACATCGCCAATCGCCAGCAGCCCGCTCCGATCCGCTGCGCTGCCCGGCCGCACGTCACGAATAAAGATGCCTGTGCACGCAACCATGGTGGAAACAGTCGTGCGGATGGGAGGTGAGTGGTCGACGCGCATGTTCTGCATGCACAAACTAGGTAGCCCTCATCAAGAGGAAGCAAGTCCAAACATATAGACAGGCAGGCAAACAGACACATA
>NW_004754920.1:232752-245500 GCF_000188695.1 Salpingoeca rosetta | reverse complement strand
GTGTGTGTGTGCTTTATGGATGACGAGGAAAATTGCTTACCCGCTCTCCCCTTCTTCTCCTCCCACATCCCAACTCCAACAACGCGTGCTGTTGTTATTGCCCAGCTCGCTGTTTGGCGGGCTGATGCAGGTCAGCTACTGGCTTGAAGACTATTCAGCAAAACTCAAACAGCAACAACAACAACAACAACAACAACAACAACAACAACAACAACAACAACAACAACAACAACAACAACAACAACAACAACAACAACAACAACAACAACAACAACAACAACAACAACAACAACAACAACAACAACAACAACAACAACAGCAACAGCAGCAAGAACAGCAACAGCAACAGCAGCAAGAACAGGAACAACAGTAACAAGGACAGCAACAAGGACAGGATCAATAGCCTCGTGTATGCGCACGTGCATCTGTCTCACCACCACACACGTGTCATACAATTCTATTCGCTTTGGAATGTCTTCTATTCGGTATGACAAGCGCAAGAAACAACCAGCCAGCCAGCACGCACGTATGCACACGCGCACGAGCCAACACAGAAAACAACAGAGGACATAACTCTTCTTGCACAACCAGATCCAACACAGGCAACAACTATTGCACACAGCACACACACACACACATGCACATAGAAGCGCATGCACAGATACGCAAGACAAAAGGAGGAAAGCAGGTGCCAACCACACACACACACACACACACACACACACACACACACACACGCACACACACGCACATGCACCGACAACAGCAGACGTTGAAGGCGGGACACAGGAATTAACATGGATGGTGTCACATCATGTCACATGAAAACATCAAACCGCATGACAGCGCATGGCATCAGTGCACATACATATGGCCAAAACAAGTGGAAAGTTGCATACACACACAGACAACAAAAGTCATGCACGTGCAATTTGGAGAGGACACAAGAGGAGAAGCACAGAAACCAAGCGAACGGCAGTAAAGGGCGGGCAGTGGTACAACGGTGACGATGATGATGATGATGGTGATGATGACGTGTTGGGGAGGTTAGATGGTTGGCAGCTCCAATCGCACATCAGACTGCCCAACGACCTGCAGCACAAGACAGCGAAAGAGGGCGTGAGAACAATGACCTGATCTGATACGCGCGCGCGCGTGTGTGTGCGCTGTCTGTGCATATGAATGTGTGCACGTGTGTTCACACGCACACACATGTACACACACACACACACACACACACACACACACACACACACACACCCTCCTCAACCCCTCCGTGTACTGACTGCGCAGAATTCCTCAAAGGATACGCGGCCGTCGCCGTCCTTGTCCGCATAGATGATCGTCTTGTCAACAATCTGCAGCAGCAGCAGCAGCAGCAGCCACCACGCACGCACGCATGGTATGAGGGTGTGTTGAACGGATCGTTTGCTAAAGGTCAACGTAGCAGCCAAGGAAGGCAAGCAAACACAATGACGCGCACAGATACACGCGCAGACACACACACACAGACACAAAACAGCAGACAGACAGACACACACACACAGACACAAAACAGCAGACAGACAGACACACACACACACACACACACACACACACACACACACGAAACAGCAAACACACACACAGACATAAAACAGCAAACAAACAGACAACCAACCAAGCAATCGCAAAACCAAGACCAAGGAAAGCGTGTGCGTGCGTGGATCCAAACCTGCTGCAGCTGGGAGTCCTTGAGGTTGTTGCCGACCATGAGCTTGAGGACCTGGAACAGCTCGCCGTTGGAGATGTACCCGTCGCAGTCAACATCATAAATCTGGAACGCAACTGCTCGCAGCGGTAACACGAGGAGGAGGATGGGGAGGACGGGGAAGATGAGGAAGGAGGTGGTGGTGGTGGTGGATTGGTGTTCCGAATCAAGGAATGGGACACGCTTGCATACAAAAATAGACACAGAGACAAACGGGCAGATAAATGGACGCAGACGGACAGATGAAGCGCAAATACACACACACACACAGACACAGACAGACAAACACACACACACACAGTCATACAGACACACAGACAGACAGACAAACACAGACACAGACACACACACAGTCATACAGACAAACACACACACACACACACACACACACACAGTCGTACAGTCAGCGGTTGCACGTACATCGCAGCTTCTTCTCCCTGTCGCCCTGCACGCTGAACAGCGAGATGCCCTTGATGAACTCTGTCCAATACAAACGCAAACACGCCAGCGGCAAGACACGAGGGAGATAAGTGGGTGTGCTGTTGGGGAGGGGGCGTACGGAGGAGAGGGTAGTTGCACTGTGTTTGCGATAAACGTTGCATGCTGTCAAGTATGAAGCCACACGAGTACACGATCACGTAATCATATTGTACACGTAATTGTGTGTGCGGCACACCCGCTGCCACCACGCGCACCTTCAAAGTCGATTTCGCCGTCGTTGTTGTCATCGAAGATGGCCAGCACGCGCTCCACCAGCGGGTTCTAACCCGAGGACACGCACGCGCACGTGTGAATGGGTTCAGGGGTGTTCTGAACAGGATATATTTGGTGGAGGACACAAACACGAAGAAGCAAACACGCAGACACACAGACACACAAGCGCGCACAGACGCGCGCGCACACACACAGACACACAGACACACAGACAAACAAACACACACACACACACACACACACACAAACACAGAAAGTACCTGCTGAAGCTCGGGAATGGCCATGAACTCTGTCACGGAGAGGGTACCGGAGCCATCGCTAAAGATACGCAAGCACAGAAGATGGAAGGTTGGTTGTGAGTGGTAATGCACGAGACCACGTAATTCGGTGCATCGTGAAAGATCGAACAAGTGTGGCGCGAGAGGGAGGTGTAGGGGTACATACGTGTCGAGCTTGCGGAAGCGGCGGCCAAGGCGCTTGATCTCTTCCTCGGTGACTGTTGTGGTGAGTCGTTGGCGATCGTGAGTGGACAGTCAAACAGGGCACCCAGAGCCAAGGGTAAATTTCACACACACACACACACACACACACACAAACAAAGACACATGTGCATGCACAAGAACACACAAACGCAGACAGACACAAACACAGACACACACACAAACACACAAATACAAACGCACGCACAGGCACAGGCCCATCCCATGCAACGTGGATGGCATTGTGCAACTCACAGTTGCTTTCGCTCTCAAGAGCGGCGAGGTTTGGGATGGACTGTTGGGCACCCTGTTGATGCAGGACAAGAACAATGCACACACACACACACATACATCTGGGTGAGATGGATAGAAACAAGGTCGTGGTTCTCCCATCTCCCCACAATCAACAACAACAACAACAACAACAAAAGACGCAACACACAGTCACACGAGCATGCGTGCACATCACCATGTATATGTGGTTGATAAGGGGCATCCATCCATGCAACCACCACACCAAAACCACCACACCCTTTCCCTTGTCTCTTGCGTACCATGATTGAAGCGTTTCGATCAACAAGGTCGTGCGCGCGTGGTATGTATCAGCTCTACAGCTCTCAATTGACAGCAAATGTGCTTCTCTCTTCGGTCGGCTTTGTCGTTCCTTCCTCGTCACGTGAACACAACAGCGAGCACAGGCCGCAGAACAAGAACACTACAGACAGGATCAACAAGATCAAGATGGGGGAGGGTGGTCGTGTGTGTGTCGTTGTCGGTTTTCGTCGTTGGCGATGGCGAATGAGATTTTTCTCGTATATTTTCATACACATTTCTCGTCAGTGGACCAGAGAACGGCAGTGGAGGAAGACGAAGAAGAAGAGAAGAAAGAAGAAAGGGTGAGTCGTGCCGGTGTGGTGCGGTTGCTTTGCTTGCTTGCGTGAATGTGTTGTGTGTGATGTGACTGTGACATGGTGACTGACTCACTCGCAGAACTCAACATCAGTGCGATGAGTTGGATTGGATTTGCGTTGGTGTGTGGTGTGTGGTGTGTGGTGTGTGGTGTGTGGTGTGTGGTGTGTGGTGTGTGGTGTGTGTACAGCGACGAGAAGGCGTTCAAGCCAGTTGAGGCAGTGAGAGAGCGAGTGTGTGTGTGAGTGTGTGTGAGAGTGAGAGAGTGTGTGTGTGTGACAGACAGACCGACAGGACAGACAGAGACACATAGACTCACACACATTGCTCACTCACTCACTGGCTTGCTTTGTTGTGTGTTGTTGTTTGCATGTGACTCCTTGGCATCGTGGCAGAGCGAACGCTTGTTGGAAAAGCACACAACAACACACATGTCGCTTGGTGGGGAGTTTGGCGCGGCCGGAAACGGCCCCGTGCCTGCACAGGCACTGCATCGCATGGTGGACCCTTATCTTGGCGGGTTTGAACGAGCACTAACACAGTGGAGTCCAAAGCTGCTGTCACTGGCGCGCATTTGCATCCTGTCTACCTACTTTGAGGATGGCGTGCGCATGATCCTGCAACGAAGGGAGCAAGCACTGCACTTCAAGCGCGAGTGGGGATTGGGGTACACTCCAGCCTACATGTTTGTTTTCCTCAACATGCTCTTACAGGTGAGCGCGCGCGCGCGCGTGTGTGGGTGCGTGTGTGTGGGTGCGTGTGTGTGGGTGCGTGTGTGTGGGTGCGTGTGTGTGGGTGCGTGTGTGTGGGTGCGTGTGTGTGGGTGCGTGTGTGTGGGTGCGTGTGTTTTCTGTGGTGGCGCGTGTTGTGTTGGTCACCTGTGTGAGCAAGCTTGAAACCATACCCATTCACTGACTCGGCACACGCCTTCTTCCCCGCGCTTGTAGTTACTGCCGGCGGCGTTGATTCTGTTCCGCAAGCACGTCAAGGCCTCCTGTGCATGCCTTGCGGGCGTGGTTGTTCTTCAAGTAAGTCTGCCTGCACTGCAGATGACTGCTCCTCGTGTTTGCCCTCGTGTTTGTTCTCGTGTTTGCGTCATGTTCTTTCAGATCCAGGGTCGTTGCGCACTGACAACTCTCGTGTTGTTGTCGACATTACGTGTGTGTGTGTGTGTGTGTGTGTGTGTGTGTGTGTGTGTGTGTGTGTGTGTGTGTGTGTGTGTGTGTGTGTGTGTGTGTGTGTGTGTGTGTGTGAACGGCCTGCAGACCATTGCGTACAACATGGTCTTTGATCTGCGATTTTTCATGAGGTATGACATGTGTGTACATTGTGAACTTGTATGTTGTGGGAGTCGCATGCGTGCGTGCTGTGTTCTGCACCGCATCCTACGCTGCGCGCTGCTGGTGTGGCTGTGTGTTGGCATCTCTTCTCACCATCATTACGATCACCACCACCAGGAATGCGGCGGTTGTCGGCGGGCTGCTGTTCATCTTGGCAGATGAGATGCAGCAAGCGAGCAACATCTTCTCCATGCCCCTCTTCATGGCCGCAACCTCAGACAACAAGTCAACAAACTGGCTCCAGGTATGCTGTGGTGGTGGTGGTGGTGGTGGTGGTAACGTGATCATTGTCGGCGAATCAGCCTGTGTGTGCACACGCAACGCACCTGTTCACGTTGTTGTAACCCCTTCCCTCACTTGTTCATCATCTTCACCACCACCACCACCACCACCACCACCACCACCACCATGGTCGACAGCTTGCTGGGCGGATGCTGATTGTGGCCATGTTCATGACGCTCGTCATGTTTGACAGCGGTCTCCGCATCTTCATCGAAGTCATTGGCCTTGGTGCGCGCACACACGCACACACGCGCACACGCGCACATGATGCGCACTTGTATGGTGTTTGTATGGTGTTTGGTGGGTGTTTGGATGGTGTTTGTATGGGTGATTGTTGGAAGCCACGCTTGTCTTCAAGTGCGTGTGTGCTTGCAACAGCCTGCTCCCGCTCATTTTGCACGCTGACACGCCCTCACCATCACAAACGCAATGGTTCTTTTCTCCACATGTGGCCGCGTCTGCAGTGCTGGTGCTGGCTGTTGCTGTTGGCTTCCAGACGAAGGTGTCTGCAGCGGTGCTTGTGTGTATGCTCATGATTGAGAATGTGCTTCTCAACGCGTTCTGGATGCAGCGCCCGTCCTCCACCGCGTTTGACTTCAAACTGTGCGTTTGCTCGTGCCTTTGGTGTGTGTGTGTGTGTGTGTGTGTGTGTGTGTGTGTGTGTGTGTGTGTGTGTGTGTGTGTGTGTGTGTGTGTGTGTGTGTGTGTGTGTGTGTGTGTGTGTCTTCTGCTGCCTCCACTTCTAACCCCCCCCCCCTTCTTCTGGCAACTCTTCAGGTACGACTTTTTCCAGACGATGTCTGTGATTGGCGGGCTGCTGATGATTGTTGCCCTGGGCCCCGGTGGCGTCAGCCTGGACCAGTCAAAGAAGTCGCTCTGATGCCCACCCATGATCATTACAGCGGTGTTAGTGACGGTGATGGTGATGGTGATGATCTCATGTCGAAAAGACAGCATCGTCACGTGTATGTGCCATTACACGGACAACAAGCAACAACAAGCAACAACATCATCGGCTGCTATCACCCTGCGCCAACCCTTGCTCCCTCGCCATCAACCTTTTTGCTTGCACCTGCCTGCTTCTCGCTTGCTTGCACGTTCGTTCGAAGAAGAGAGAGAAAGAGAAAGAGAACAGAGAAGATGAAACACGTGGAACCAGTAAACACACGACAGAGACAAGCGCATGACGAGTCCTTCCACTGCACCATCCATCAACATGGCTGAGAACAAGCTTGAAGCGATTAGATACAGGGATGGCCAGTTGTCCATCATCAACCAGGTTGGTGTGTGTGTGTGTGTGCGTGTGTACGTGTGCGTGTGTGTTTATGTGCGTGTGTGTGTGTGTGTGTGTGTGTGTGTGTGTGTGTGTGTGTGTGTGTGTGTGTGTGTGTGTGTGTGTGTGTGTGTGTGTGTGTGTGTGTGTGTGTGTGTTGCTTGTTTGTCTCCCTCCTCCTTCTGCGCTCCCCTCACCTCCACCCACTCCCTGTCGTTGCACCCACAACATCCCTCTCCTTCCGTGTTTGCTGCTTCCACAGTTGAAGCTGCCCCTCGTGACCGAATACGACGCCATCTCCTCCGTTCAGGATGGCTGGGACGCCATTCGCGAGATGCGGGTAAGCGTGTTCCCCTCAAGCAAGCGTTGCTCACACTGCAAGCCGTGCCAAGTGCGCATGCTGTGCAGCCTGCATCTGCTGTGGTTCGTGCCCGGCCGCTGCGTCCGCGCGGTGCTTGCTTATGACGCCAGTGCCACCACACATTCCACTCCACCACACCGCACCTACACTCGACTACACCACACTCACCACACTCCACCACACCACTACACCACATCACGCTGCACCTCGCACACCCGCCGTCTGCTTCTTTTCGTCGCTCAGGTGCGTGGCGCGCCCGCCATCGCCATTGTGGCGGCGCTGAGCCTGGCCGTGGAGCTGCACAAGCGGACGTTTGCATCTGCGGGCGACGCCGCCGCCTTCATCAAGACGAGCCTCGACCACCTGCGCACGTCGCGGCCAACAGCCGTCAACCTCTTCGAGGCGGCAAACAAGCTGGAGGCCCTCAGCGCCAAGCTGGCAGCGCAGGAGGGGGCGACAGCGCAGCAAGTTGTCGCCGGCACGCTGGCGAAGATTGAGGGCATGATGGCCGCTGATATTGCCGACAACAGGGCCATCGGCAAGCACGGCGCAGAGGCCATCTTGGCCAAGACGGGCAAGGACAAGGTGCGCATCCTCACGCACTGCAACACGGGGTCGCTCGCCACCGCCCAATATGGCACCGCGCTCGGCGTCATCCGCTGTCTGCACGAGCTCGGTAGCCTGGACCACGCCTTTTGCACGGAGACGCGCCCGTACAACCAAGGGGCACGGCTCACCGCTTATGAGCTTGTCACAGAGAAGATCCCATCAACACTGGGTCAGTTGGAAGAAGGATGGGTGGGCAAGAGAGCACAGGGAAATGAAGAGGGAAGTGAAAAGCGAAAGAGGAAGGGGGGGGGGGGAAGAGGAGGGCTAGGTACTTTGTCTTCACCCCCGATGCGAGTGGTGTGCACGTGCGTCTGTATGTATTCTGTGTGCATGTGCTGGGCGTTACCACACTTCACCTCTCACATCTCTTCACGGCCGCAACCACACCACCACCACCACCACCTCCTCCTCCACCTTCACCTCCACTATCCCGTGCCATCCATTTCCCTTCGCCGCCGCCCCACCAGTTGCGGACTCGATGGTGTCTGTGCTGATGAAGGAGAAGGACATCAGCGCCGTGGTCGTCGGAGCAGATCGCGTGGTGGCCAACGGTGACACTGCAAACAAGATTGGAACATACCAGGCACGTGTGTGTGTTGTGTGTGTTGTGTGCGCGCGTGTGCATGCGTGTGCGTGTGCATGTGTGTGTGTGTGCTTGTGTATGTGCATGTAAGTGTATTGTGTATGTGCATGTGTGTGCGAGTGTGTGTGTGTCGTGTGTTGTGCGTGTGTGTTGTAGCTTGCGTCTTTCCTCTCCTCCCACTCCCCGTGCTCATCTCACCATCCCTTCCTTTCATGCCCGCCACCACCTCACCCTCCTTCCACCTTCCCCAGATTGCCATTGCGGCTAAGCATCACGGTGTTCCCTTCTACGTGGCCGCTCCCATCACCTCTGTGGACCTCGACCTTCCTGATGGTTCACACATTGTCATTGAGGAGCGCAAGGGCGACGAACTCACACACATCTTCGGCAAGCGGGTGGGTTGCGTATGTGCGCGCACGTGTGTACATGTGTACATGTGTGTGTGTGCATGTGTACATGTGTTTGTGTGCGCGTGCGTGTGTGTGCTGGTCGTCCTTGCTCGTTTCTTCCTTTACACACCTTCACAACGTTCATCACATCATCCACCCCATCACACATCATCCACCCCATCACACGTCACCCACCCCATCACACATCACCACCCATCGTACTTTACACGACTACAGCTTGCTGCTCCAGGCATCAACACGTGGAACCCGGCGTTTGATGTCACGCCGGCCTCCCTCATCACGGGCATCGTCACGGAGAGGGGTGTGGTCAAAAAACCGGATGGAGCGCCCGAATTCGACATGCACGCGTTTGTCCAGGAGACGCGCGACCAGAAGCGCATCTAAGAACGGTGCATCGTCGTTGTCGCTGTCGCTGTTTGTGTGTGTGTGTGTGTGTGTGTGTGTGGTGCGTTGTGTGTGTGTGTGTGTGTGTTTGTGTGTGTGTGTGTGTATGTGTATGTGTGCGGTGTAGTTGAACTTCGGTTCTCCAACCCGCGAACCCAGTCCTTCCCCTTGATTGGCCTTCTCTCCTTGCATGCACGAAAGTGTTTGACCTAATCTGAGTGTTTACTAGCAGTCACATCTGCTTTCCACAGCTGTAGCTCAGCGTTGTAGAATGTACACGTGCCAACGAGATCCACCAATGCATCATCACCATCACCACCACCATTACTGCCATCATCGTCGTGACTGGCGGCGTCGTTGTCGTGGTCATGCTTCGTCGCGATGGACGGGCAACCAAACCACGATGCACCGTACGCAAGCTCGCCATTGGTGTCGTAATTGCACACAATGTCCGCCTGCCCCGCGTCTTCGTCGTCCACCGCCAGCACCTGGAACCCAGCATGCATCCCTGACACACACACACACACACACACACACACACACACACACACACACACACACACACACACACAGCAGTGGCCGCGCACGCGTGCGGGTGTGAACATTGTGCATTTGTGTGTGAACAATGGAGCAGCAACCACAGCACACTTCCAACTGCTTTGAGATTGTGACCATTGTTACGTCAACTACCACGACGACCACCGCCACGACGACCACCGCCACGACCACCGCCACCACGACCACGATGATGTGCTCACCTGCGCAGAGGAGGAGGCGTGGGTTGGACGGGTGCCACTTGAGCCGCCACAGCCCGCCGCCAGTGTGCACCTGAAGGGAAGGGCCCCCAGAGGCGTGACGGACGACGGGAGGGAAAATGGGGGTGGTATGCGTGACAGCATCAAGCAGACAAGACAAATAAGAACACGGAGAGAGATGGAAAGGGGTTGGTTGTGTTGTGCGAAACGACGCACCTCTGCCAGTGGCGTCTTGAAGGACCGCGTATCCCACAAACGCACGTGCTCGTCATAGCTGCCCGTGGCCAGGAGATGTTCACGCAGATGCGAGCACTGCACGCTGCACACGCCCATTTCGTGCCTGCAAGCAAACCAACACGAGGGCGACAACGTGGGTGAGTGTGTGAGGGAGGGAGGGAGGGAGTGTTGGATTTTAGCAACATCCCATCACACAACATCACAGCCCCATAACTTCCGTCACCTCTTTGTTGCTGCGACGGAGAAGGAGCAATCTGTGCGTGTGTCCCAGACGCGAAACTTGCAGTCATCACCGCCTGTGTACGAGCGAGCAGGGACAGCAATGGGTGGATACAATGAGAGGTTGCGGCAGCCAGAAGGCCGACAGTCACACCGCTCACACACCAATCCCCCCCACACACAATCACACACAATCACGAGACCTGAGAAGACGATGTTGGTGTCCCAGCAGTTGTAAGCTGTGATCCACGCAGGAAACTCGTGTGCGTGCCATTTGCTCTTGCGCACAAGTCTGCACAGCAGGAAAACGAGAGGGGCGGGCATCGTGGTGTTGGGGTTATGAAGGGAAACGTGAGCGTGCAACAGCAGAGGAGAGGTACATACACACGTGCAACCACAAAACACCATCGCGCGTCAACATCACGCACACACACAGACACACGCACACACACAGACACAACAATAGCATGCGTGCACTCACTCGCCCGACGGTAGGAGCTGGAGTTCGGAAATGTCGCCGTTCTGGTCGCTCACCACCACGCGCCTGGCAAGATAGCAGGCATGTCACGTGCACAGATGCATTTGAGTTGGGTGATCGAAGTGTTCACACACACACACACACACACACACACACACACACACACACACACACACACACACACAAACACGACACACAAGTTGTGGCAAACAAAGCTGGCCTTAATCAAGGCATCGCACCTCTCAGATGCGCCGCATCCCGGCTGTTGGCGTCGATCCGACCACTCCAGCGACAGCGCAAGCTGCCCATCAGCGACGACGGTGCTCGTCATCTCCTCCAGCGCATACCCTGCGCCACCACGACCACGATGATGTGCTCACCTGCGCAGAGGAGGAGGCGTGGGTTGGACGGGTGCCACTTGAGCCGCCACAGCCCGCCGCCAGTGTGCACCTGAAGGGAAGGGCCCCCAGAGGCGTGACGGACGACGGGAGGGAAAATGGGGGTGGTATGCGTGACAGCATCAAGCAGACAAGACAAATAAGAACACGGAGAGAGATGGAAAGGGGTTGGTTGTGTTGTGCGAAACGACGCACCTCTGCCAGTGGCGTCTTGAAGGACCGCGTATCCCACAAACGCACGTGCTCGTCATAGCTGCCCGTGGCCAGGAGATGTTCACGCAGATGCGAGCACTGCACGCTGCACACGCCCATTTCGTGCCTGCAAGCAAACCAACACGAGGGCGACAACGTGGGTGAGTGTGTGAGGGAGGGAGGGAGGGAGTGTTGGATTTTAGCAACATCCCATCACACAACATCACAGCCCCATAACTTCCGTCACCTCTTTGTTGCTGCGACGGAGAAGGAGCAATCTGTGCGTGTGTCCCAGACGCGAAACTTGCAGTCATCACCGCCTGTGTACGAGCGAGCAGGGACAGCAATGGGTGGATACAATGAGAGGTTGCGGCAGCCAGAAGGCCGACAGTCACACCGCTCACACACCAATCCCCCCCACACACAATCACACACAATCACGAGACCTGAGAAGACGATGTTGGTGTCCCAGCAGTTGTAAGCTGTGATCCACGCAGGAAACTCGTGTGCGTGCCATTTGCTCTTGCGCACAAGTCTGCACAGCAGGAAAACGAGAGGGGCGGGCATCGTGGTGTTGGGGTTATGAAGGGAAACGTGAGCGTGCAACAGCAGAGGAGAGGTACATACACACGTGCAACCACAAAACACCATCGCGCGTCAACATCACGCACACACACAGACACACGCACACACACAGACACAACAATAGCATGCGTGCACTCACTCGCCCGACGGTAGGAGCTGGAGTTCGGAAATGTCGCCGTTCTGGTCGCTCACCACCACGCGCCTGGCAAGATAGCAGGCATGTCACGTGCACAGATGCATTTGAGTTGGGTGATCGAAGTGTTCACACACACACACACACACACACACACACACACACACACACACACACACACACACACAAACACGACACACAAGTTGTGGCAAACAAAGCTGGCCTTAATCAAGGCATCGCACCTCTCAGATGCGCCGCATCCCGGCTGTTGGCGTCGATCCGACCACTCCAGCGACAGCGCAAGCTGCCCATCAGCGACGACGGTGCTCGTCATCTCCTCCAGCGCATACCCTGCGCTATCTCCGTCACCATCGCCATCGGTGGGGTTGCAGCGCAGGCGGTACAGCACAACATTCCCGGGCGCAGTGGCAGCTGCCAGCAGCGGCTCTGGGTGTTCGGGTGTCGTCACCTGTGACCACTTGATGTCCAAGATGGCCTCGCAATCAAACGACTGCAACCGCTCCAGCCTGCTCACGGGAAAGCAAGAGTGGTGGAGTGCATACCCAAGCGGGGAAGTGTGTGTGTGTGTGTGTGTGTGTGTGTGTGTGTGTGTGTGTGTGTGTGTGTGTGTGTGTGTGTGTGTGTGTAGTAGTAGTA
>NW_004754920.1:211454-232652 GCF_000188695.1 Salpingoeca rosetta | reverse complement strand
GTGTGTGTGTGTGTGTGTGTGTGTGTGTGTGTGTGTGTGTGTGTGTGTGTGTGTGTGTGTGTGTGTGTGTGTGGAAATTGGGCTATCGTAAAAACTAGAAGCAACAGAATCAAGCCGTTTGTGAATGAGGGCATCAGAAAAGCACGTACGTTGTGTTGGCGTTGGCGAGGTGATACAAGTGAAGGCGCCCACAGCGGAGTTTCGGCGCATCTGGGTTGTCCGCAGCCTTTGGGTCATCCTTCAGCTGGTACAATCCAACCGCACACACGTCTTCGTACCCTGGCACGGGGCAGCACTGAGAAGGGGGCAGCGGGGTTAAGGACAGAGATGGAAGAGGGGGTGGGGAAGCAGAGCAATGGTGGGGCGAGGGCCAAGGGGGAAGGGGGAAGACGGAAGGGGGTTGATCAAAGACATCAATACACAAGACACAGACACAGACACAGGCACAGACACAGACACAGACACAGACACAGACACAGACACAGACACACAGACACACAGACACACACGCACACAGACACACACAGACAGACACACACACACAGACACACACACAGACACACACACAGACAGACACACACACAGACACACAGACACACACACAGACACACACACAGACACACAGACACACACACAGACACACACACACAGGTAGACGCACCTCCACTGCATCTGCAGTGTACTCTGTCGAAGCCTTCCAGAGCGGCACAACTGCCTCCATCCTTCTTCACTCACTTCTTCGCCTTGTGCGCCAAAACGGGTCGAAATATGTAGCAAATCTTTTACCAATCTTCAGTAACCGCGCGAATTCGGCCGCCACAACACCAGCACACACACGAGCACGCATGGACCGGGGTGGGATTGTGTTGGCAAACACGCCAATCGCAGTGGACACATGGCGACAAGCGCCAGGGGTCAGGCTGTATTTCCTCACACATGCGCACGCAGGTGAGACACTGAATGATGTTTTGAGCGTGCACCTGCCTGTGTTTGCTGTCCTTGCGGTTGGCTGCCTTTGACACATGCGTGCACTGGCCACTGTTGGTTGTGGGTGCTTTGCGGACAAAGGTTCGTTTGTGTTGTGTGGCTTACAACCACCAAACTAACTCACGTCGCGCGTCCTGCTTTTGCTCACCACCTGCAACAACGCATTGGGAAACACTAGACCACTGCAATGGGCTGATCTCATCGTGGAGGGCAGGGCGCATCTTCTGCTCGGAAATCTCAAAGGCTCTGATCATCCACAAGTACAACATCGATGCTGACCTTATCGTTGGTTTTGAGCACACGCACGCAGTTGTGTCCGCACTTGCGCTTGGGACTGCGCTTGGGACTGCGTTGTTTGGACTGCTGGTGTTGTCTGTCGGCAGTGTATGAGTGCCTGTACCAACTGCGGAGGGTGTGCGATATCAAACAGCCCGTTTACACCCATCGTGTACGACGCAGTCTCACCTACTTCTGATGCACTCCAAATGCTCCCACACGCAGACGGCTCTGGAGGTCGGGGAAAAGCACCTGATTCCGCTTGATGACAGCGGCAAGCACACCATGTACGTGACGTTGATTGACGCGAACCACTGCCCTGGTGCAGTCATGTTCCTTTTCCAAGGCTACTTTGGCACGGTCCTCTGTACGGGCGACTTCAGGTGTGTGTGTGCTTGCGTGCGTGTGTGTGTGTGTGTGTGTGTGTGCGTGCGTGTGTGTGTGCGAAAGAGGGCGAGAGAGCAGTACAACAAACAGCTTGCAGCTGGATAAGGTACAGCACAACTCTCTTCACACACACTCACGCACACACTCACTCACACACACACACACACACACACACACACGCACGCACACACACACACACACACACACACACACACACACACACACACACACACCTTTCGTCCCCCCGTGCGCAGGTATACCCCACAGCAGACCAGTGTGCTGGAGGGCGTGTCTGTGGACCACTTGTACCTGGACAACACGTACTGCAACCCTCGCTGCCGCCACCCGTCGCAAGAAATGGCCAAGATGCAGCTGTTTCGGCTGATTGACGACCACCCCGACTACGATATCCTTCTCGGTGTCGACACGCTTGGCAAGGAGGACGTGCTGCTGGACGTTGCCTCCAAGTACAGCGCCGCCATCCACGTCAGCGAACCGCAACTTGCAACGTACAGGGTGGCTGGCATCCCATGCAGCGCGTTCACCACGCAGCCCGAAGACTCCCGCTTCCACGTCGTGCCGCGGCACCAGCTCACCAAGGCATATGTCGAGGGATATGACATCCAGCCTGCGCTTGGTGTTGTGTTAACTGCATACAACCCGTCTGCCTTCAGCACCGTTGACCCGTCGCAGCACCACAGCGTCAAGGCCACCACCCGTCTCCATCGCGTGCCCTACTCCCTGCACAGCAACTTTGACGAGCTGCAGCTGTTTGTGCGGACAATTGGTCCAAAAACGATTGTACCCATTGTCCGTGCAGCCAGCGTCGACCCCCTCCCCCACTTTCGCGACCTGCTTCCAGACAACAACCCACCGAGCCTGTATCAGGTGCAGGTGCCAACAAGCGTGGAGGCGTTTATGTCGCGCACGGGTGTGGTGAAGTCGCTCGCAGCGCGCACAGCTGCTGCACTGCAACGCCGCCGCACCAAGAACAGTGGTGGTGGTAAGGGGGTGGGTCAGGGTGGTGATGGTGATGGTGACGCTGGTGGCGGGAGGAACACAGGTGATGTGTCGAGCAAGTTCCGTTACCACACCAAGGCGACCGGTGTTGTGTTTGATGGCAGCATGGGCACAGACGACGACGACGACGATGATGATGATGATGATGATGATGATGATGATGATGATGATGATGATGATGATGATGATGATGATGATTCGAGTGTGCGGAGCGAGGGAAAGAGCAAGAAAAAGGCGACTCGGAAGAAGGTAAAGAAAGTTGAGAAGAAGGAGAAGAAGAAGAAGGAGAAGAAGAAGAAGAAGAAGAAGAAGAAGGAGAAGGAGGAGGACGCAAAGGAAAGTACAAAGGAGACAGAGAAGACGAGGAAGAAGACACGAAGGAAGGGCCAGGGTCGTGTTCACGCCACATCCATGTATGACGGTTATGATGATGGTCATGATGCTGGTGGTGATGATGGCAGTGACGGGCAGTTGACAGACATGGGCGCATCGAGTGCCGATGAAGAGGCCGGCAGCAATTTGACAGCAAAGGACATGCGCGCCAGCACGCAGGCATCGGATGTCGTTATCATTGACGATGACGACACTCACAGCCATGGCGAAGGCGGTGGACGGGGCGCCCGTGATGACGAAGATGCTGGGGATGGCAAGCATGCACGTGGCACGAAGGCCACCAAAACCAAAGGGGCAACGGCTGTGCGAGAGCGCATCACGTCCTCATTTGCAGTCAAGAAGACACCCAGCAAGCGCGCAGGGCATGATGACGATCCTATTGATGATGGCGGTGCTGATGGCGATGGTGATGGCGATGCTAATGGTGGTGCTACTGGTGGTCCTAATGGCGATGGTGATGGTGGCAGGGGCGTACAATCTCAGGCACAGATGCCGGCGCACACGATTCACGAGCAACTGAACAGCCTCGTGCCACTCACGCCCGAACAGCAACACCAAAAACAACAAAAACAACGACAGCAACAGCAACAACAGCAAGAGCAGGGCTCGGAGGGTGCTGGTGCAAAGGAAAGGCAGCCTGCGTGGATGAGGCAGAGGCGACAGGCCGCAGGCGTGTGGTCTCGACGACGACCACCAAGCGCCACCGCACACAGCAAACCATCATCGTCATCATCATCATCGTCGTCGTTATCGTCGCCATCGAATGCAGCTGCTGTAGCTGCGGTGCGTCGGCTGTCAATGGTTCGGAGTGCTGGGGAGTCATCATCATCATCATCATCATCGTCATTGTCAGCAGCGTCGAATGCTGCGAAGCGAGCGAAATTGCTCACGCACACGTTCACGCAGGCGGGGTGCCCGTTCCTGCTGCCAGACGCATTCGAGTCGCAATCACAGCGAGGTGTCGACAACGACAGCGACCACAACACGGACAGTGATCACGGTGCAGGCGATGGTGTCGATGGTGCTGATGAGGGTGGCAGAAAGCGAAAGAGGAGCAGGAGAAAGTCAGCACAAACCGAGAGCAGCAGCCACAACACCGCCAATGGGCAACACCACGATGAACAGCAACAGCAACAGCGACAGCGCGTCGCGACGTTGCACTTCAACTCGATTGCATGTCGCAGCTGCAAGTCCGTGTACTTTGGGAGCCGACCAGAAGGCGGGCTGATGTTGATGGTGAAGAACTGTGCCGACGGATGCGTGTGCGAACGAACGGGGCGCGTACTGCAATCATGTCTCGTGCCCCTCAAGCACGTGCTGCCGACCAACACCACCCTCCGCTACTTTCCCGACCCAGACGAAGAGCAAGAAGAGGAGCAGCAGCAGAGGCGGTATGCGGCCGTTGATGTGGATGGACGCACGCGTGTTGGTGTTGGTGGTGGTGGTGGTGGTGGTGGTGGTGGTGGTGGTGGTGGTGGCAGTGACAGCGACGCCGATCCCGTTGAACATGATGCTGATGGTGGTATTGATGACATGAGCGACAATGCGTGGCTGAGCACGACCGCGCCCGTGATTCCTGCGCAGTTTCGATCGTCTGCGCGCTTCCGTCGCTTCGCGTCGATGCTCTCCAAGACGCGGAAGGCGAACGCAAGCACAACAGGCCGGCGCCGCACACACCGCAGCGCAGCAGAGGACACAGCAGCGATGGAGCCAACACCAACGACGGCAGTGGTCGCAGCCACGCGTACAAGTGAAACAGCGGCAGCGTCGGAAAGCGTCGAGTCAATGACAGCGCAAAGGAACACAGAAGCGTCATCATCAGCGAGATTTGAAGCAGCAACAACCACAGCACTTACCACAGCGGCGCCGGCTGCAGCGTCAACGATGGCAACCAGTGGAATGGACACTTCCCTGGATGATGCCGATGACGGTGATGGTCATCATGGCGATGATGGTGGCGGGAACAGGCGTCACGCCGACGCGAGCCATGTCACACCAAGCAACAGCCACACCACAGGTGCACCACAAGCATTGACATCAGCGGTACCAATGACATCAGCAGCAGCAGCAGCAGCAGCAACGAGCGACAAGTCGACGATTGGTGCTGGCGGTGAGAGCTTCGTGCAGCCATCCACGCGCAGGGTGCGCAGAGTACGACGACGACGCACAGCACACAGGCAGAGGAAACAGCAGCAGCAGGAGAAACAGCAGGAGGGCGGAGAAGAAGGGGGAAATAGCAAGCAGCAGAGTGGAGAAGGGGCGAAGAGTAGCAAGCCAAACCGTGGTGGGAGGGAAGAGAACGATGACCAGACAGGCGGGGGCGATGGTGTGAGGCATGATGTGAGGCATGATGTGGTGCACAGCAGCAGTAATGGCAGCGTTGGTAACGGCGAGAGCCAGTCGCTGCTGAACGAACATGAAGAGAGATCATCCGTGTTGTTCGACACACAAGCGTTTTGACATGATGTTGGAGGTTTGCATGTGTGTGTGCATGTGTGTGTGTGTGTGTGTGTGCATTTGATTGCTTGAGTGCGCGTGTGTTTGCGTGTGCGTGTGTACGCACGTGTTCTCGGCGACGAGCATGTTCATGCTGCAGTGTGTCAGACAACTTTTGGTTCAATAGAAGCACGAATGAGAATCAATCAACAAGCAACAGATGCAGCATGAACAAAAGGAAGCCGCAAGAGAGGGCGGACACGAACCAAGAAAGACAGGAAGCCGTGATGAGAGAAAAACCAAGAACAAGAAGAGGTGAAATGAAATGAGATGATTGAGCTAAGTGCGAGACCAGCGACACTTGTGAGAGTGATTTGTTAGAGGCAGGGAAAGGAATGCAAATGAATATCGCCTTAACAGCAGGGAGTTGGCAGACAAACCGACATAGACATGCAGACACACAGACAGACAAGACAAAGCGACAGACGTACACACAGACCAGACAAAAGGAAAAGTCATGTGTCACGACTTGTTGCCAGCCACATGCAAGTAGGACGGGTTTTTTGCCGCGCCCTCAACATCAAAGTAGCTGTCGTTGCCACCTTCTTGCTGTGGCGAGCTCACATGCATGTATGAGCCATCAGCCCCTTCCTGTTGCTGTTGTTGTTGTTGTTGCTGCTGCTTGGGGATGATGGAAAAGTCCTCCTCGTCAGACGATGAATCATCGTCACCCTCATCAAAGCCCATGTACCCTTCGTTTGCTGCATCATTGCGTGTGACGTTCAAGTAGCTGTCTTGCTGCTGCTGCTGCTGCTGGCTCCGATCAACGCTCATGTACCGCCCAGTACTCTTGTCCACTTGGAAGTAGTCGTCCTGTGGCTGCTGGTCGTTGTCCACATTAAGGTAGTTGTCTTGTTGCTGCTGTTGTTGTTGCTGTTGCACGCTCATGTAGCTGTCCTGTGGCTGCTGGTCGTTGTCGACATCAAGGTAGTTGTCTTGTTGCTGCTGGTCGTTGTCCACATCAAGGTAGTTGTCTTGTTGCTGCTGCTGTTGCTGTTGCACGCTCATGTAGCTGTCTTGTGGCTGCTGGTCGTTGTCCACATCAAGGTAGTTGTCTTGTTGCTGTTGTTGTTGCTGTTGCACGCTCATGTAGCTGTCCTGTGGCTGCTGGTCGTTGTCCACATCAAGGTAGTTGTCTTGCGGTGGCTGTGCCCCAACGCTCGAGTACGTGGTTGGTTTCGCGACTGGTCTTGTCCCGGCCGTCGCCACGTCCATGTAGCTCTGCTGTCCCTGATCGTCCTCAAGATCCATGTACGAATCATGCTGCTGCTGCTGCTGCTGCTGCTTCATGGCCGGCTTCTGCTGTTGCTTGGGTTTCTTTCCACTGGGCTTCTTGCCCGGCTTCTTCCCGCCCTTTGCAGCGTTGGGTGCTGCTGCCTTCTTCCCTCCAGCCGCCGTGGCCACCTTGCCACCTGCTGGTGTTGTTGTCGCTGCTGCTGCTGTTGTTGCTCCTGTGCTCGCTCCCTTCGATGCTGAGGCGTCAGCCGTGCCAACCTCCAAGTACCCTTCAAGCTTCTCCTCCTCATCACTGCCGAGGTCATCATAGGATCCCTCCTCCTGAATGCCGTCGAGATGGGTGCTCTTCTTCTGCCACGCCGTCCGCGGCACCGACGGCCGCTTTGTTGGCGATGTGTTCTGGAACGCGTCCAGACCCATGTACCCGTCACTCGTCGACCCGTCTGCACCAGGCATCTGATGGTGGTGGTGGTGGTGGTGTAGAAAGAATTGGGGGGGGGGGATAAAATGAGATGGATGAAGAACGAAACAGGGAACAACGGTTTAGACATAACCAGAGATAGTCACATTGACAGGCAAAGGCGGACAGGCAGAGACACGGAGAGACACAGAGGTAAACAGACACAGACACAGACACAGACACAGACACAGACACACACAGACACGGACAGACAGACAGACAGACAGACAGACAGATACACACACGCACACACACATACACACACACACACACACACACACACACGACAGACCGTGAGGTAGTCCTCCGAGTCGATGTCTGGGTTGAAGGCGGGATTTGAGAAGGAGCGCATCATTGACGGCGGACGCGTCTGGCGCAGTGACGACGACGGTGGTGTTGATGGTCGTGGTAGTGGTGTTGATGTCGATGATGGTGATGGTGTTGATGTCGATGATGGTGATGGTGTTGATGTTGTGTGTGTGTGCGCGTGCGTGCGGGTGAGCGAGGGGTTGGAGAACGGGGATGAACGTTGAGCCAGTGTGTTTTGTTTGCAGTCAGATCCATTCACACGGAGCAACACGCCTCACCTTCCTACGTGCAGCCTTTGTTGGTCGGTTGTTGCGGCAGTAGCACCCCAGACCAATCGTGAACACGACAGCAAGAAGCGCAGCAGCGCCCATCAGCCCTGATGATGTCACATGAACACACGCAAAGATGCGAGAGCGGATGCAGTACACAGGTGAGGAGAAGCAAGTACGTGCAGAGGTGGCAACCATCCAAGTATGTACGCATGCACAACGTTGGGACGCTCCGCCTGTTCGTGCAGCATTGAAGACAAGCTGACGATCAAGAGGAAAACACCCCACACACCATGAAACCCACCAGACACGGACACACACACACACAGACAGACGCAGACACACACACACATGTGCTCACCATACTGCACAGGCGGGGTGAGCAGGCTCTTGTCCTTCGCTGGTGCGTTGGTTGAGGCGGCAGACGTCGTTGACGTTGTAGTTGTGGTTGGCGGTGTTGTTGTTGGTGGAGGGCAGTTCTTCTGCTTTGAGCCGTCCGGACACACGCACACGTACGAGGACCCGGTTGACTCGCACACGTTTTCGCCGCACAGCGTGGGGTCTTCCACGCACTTGTCAACATCTGAGTAACAATGACAAAGAGAAAGCGAGGGGGGCAGGGGGTGAGTAGTGGTTGTTGTTGGTTAGCGTGAGTACGTGTTTGTGCGCAAAGTATGTGTGTGAATGCGTGTGAATGCGTGTGCACGTGTGTGCATGTGCGTGAATGTGTGTGAATGCGTGTGAATGCGTGCATGGACGTGATCCGCAAAAGCAACTCGCAAAGGCACAAGTGCACGCATGCACAAACAATCCAGCCATGTACGCACATTGGCAGATGGAGCCAGCAAACCCTGTTCCTGTGCAGTTGCAGAGGAAGTTTCCTGTGATGTCGTCGACGGAGCACGTGCCGTTGTTCGTGCACGGCGAAGGGATGCAAGGACTCTCTTCGCATCGATCACCCGTAAACCCAGTGGGGCACCTGTTGTGATTTTGATTGTGATTTGTGTGTGTTTGTGTATGTGTGTGTGTGTTTGTGTAGGGGGGGGGGGAAGGCAAGAGGAGTGGCAGTTGGGCGATTGTGAGGTGTTGGTATGTGAGTTGTGTGGTGCGCTACTTATCTGAGGCACAAATCAGCAAAACAAACCAACAAAACAAACCAACAAAACAAACCAACAAAACAAACCAACAAACCAGCCAACAAACAAGCAAACTTATTAACTCACCAACCAACCGACCAAAGCTAGCACGGAAACAAGCACTCACTCGCAGTGGAAGGAGTTGATGGTTGGCGTTGTACAGACGCCGTTATTCAAGCAGGGGAAGACATCGGGTGCGCACTCGTCAATGTCATCCGTGCAGCTGTCACCTTCCCAGCCAGGGTCGCTGCAGTGTTGTTGTTGTTGTTGTTGTTGTTGTTGTTGTTGTTGTTGTTGTTGTTGTTGTTGTTGTGAGCGCGTGCGCGGTAGGCAAACAAATGCGAACACTGCCTGAACAAGGAGACAAGTGCCATCAACACCACCCAACATCAAAAAACACAAAGGACAACAGGAATAGCAACACGAATCAACAACACGAGTAGCAAGCAGTCACACATGCAGTGTACGCACCATTCGCACTCGAAGCCCGTCGCAATGCTCTTGCATACGCCGTTGGGCTCACACGCGCCGGCCGCGCAGTTGATCTGCACCTCACAGTTCCTGATGGCGGTAACGGTGGTGAGGTAGAACAGTGTGGCGTGGTGAGTAGTGTGTGGAGTGAGTATGTGTGTGTGTATGTGTGTGAGTGAGTATGCGAGTGAGTATGTGTGTACGTGTGGTGTTAAGTGGGGGGCAAAAACCCATGCTACGATGGCAGTGATGTGTGGAGAGGTGGGAGAGTGTGAACTTTGTTTTGCTTGTGTGTGAGTACACTTACGGTCCGCCAAGGTGGGAAGGGCATGAGCAAGTGTAGTTGTTGATGCCTGTATTTGCCACGAAAATCGAGGGTGTTGTGAGAGCAGGTGCTTAACGTGAGATGACGATCACAAGAGCATTGGGGTGGTGCGGGAAACAATCATCAAGTTCACGAGCAGCTACCCACTCCGTAATACACACAGACACACACGCAGACACACACGCACAGAAAGCGTGCGAAACACACCGTCAATGCACGTCTCGCCGTTGCACGGGTCTGGGTCACAGTCGTCGATGTTGATTGTGCAGTTTGTGCCCTCAAAGCCGGCATCACAGTCACACTTCGCAACACCATCGTCAATGTAGCATTCGCCGTTGCCGCAGTCCACGCCGTTGCACGCCTGGCCCGTCAGGCAGCGCGGCTGGTCGTAGCCGGTGCTGTCGTCGTGATGGAGAGAGAAGACGAAGGCAGGTGCAGAGAGGGGGGGGGGGATAGAACGTGTGTGTGCGCGCGCGTGTGTGTGTGTGGTGAACCGGACGTGGCTGTGAGAGAGGTGTTGTGACAACGAGAAACAAGCCAAAGCCTGCGGGCGAGACAAGCGTAGGAGGCAGGAGTCTAGGACAAACACACACACACACACACACACACACACACACACACACACACACACACACACACACACACACACACACACACAAACATCAACACACACACACACACACACACAGGGGTACACATGGAAGGTGAATGAACATACGGGCATATGCACGCTGTTGCGTCGCTGGCAGCGTTTCGATCGCACGTGCCGCCATTGGCACACGTGATGTTGAGGCAGATGTTGATGTCTGGAGGCGAGACAATCAAGGCGGCAGCAAACAGGTGAGCGAGAGGAGAGGTGTGGAGTACAGCAATGAAGGAGATCGCAGTGGTTCGGTGGAAGAGAAGAGGAGTTGGGGAGGAAGAGGTGGCGGGTGGGTGAGGGACGTGGTGTAACAGTAGATGGATGATGTTGAACGCACCGTTGCAGAACCCGTCCTGATTCTCTGTTCCACTGCCAAGGACACGATACGGAAACGTGGCGCAGGGTGAGCGAGGAAGCATGTCGAGGAACCTCGAGATGATGCACACTGCAAGCAGTACTGTTGCACAAATAGACACAGACAGACACAGATACACGCGCGCGCACGCACAGACCAAAAACACAGGCACATACACACGTACAATGGGCATTCTGTGACGCATTCGTTGTTGGTATTATCAATGGCAAAGCCTGAATCGCACTGCGTGCAGATGCCCTTATCATTCAGCTCAATACAGGAGGTGCAGTTGGCGGGGCACGGGACGTCGCAGGTGTCGCCCACAAATTCCTTTGTGCAGGAGCATTCAAAGTCGGCCGTGTCACGAAGTACGGTCGAGGAGTATGTGCAGTTGCCAGTCCCACACGGGGTTCCGTCGCAGGGATCATATGCCGTCTCACATCTCCGAGCTGCACACAACCACAAATATGTGCACAAAAAAGGCAACGCCAGGTGGGCGTGAGTGAATGCGTGTGTGCGCATGAGCAAGTGTCCAAGTACGTGTGTGCGCGTACATATGTGTGTGCGAAGAAAGAAAAGGACGCTGCTGCCATGGGCGCACAGGTGCGTGTTGGGCATACGCACGGCAGTTGCCGTGCACGCAAACACAGAGTGCAGAGGCAAAGTGCGTGCAGCGGACAGTGGCAGCTTACATTCGAATCCTTGACGGCACATGCATGTGTGCGTGTTGTTGGCGCGATCAACACACTCGGCGTTGTTCTCGCAGCCACAGTCCGCGTCGTTGGTGCAATCGCAGCTGCCGGGCACGAGCACAAGCGACGTCTGTTGCGCTTGCGTTGCCGCAGGGAGCAAGCACACGCACGTGCACAGCACAAACGCAGCTGCAGCAACAACACTTGCCGCCAGCGGCAAAGCTATCCTTCCACGTTGTAGTTGTTGTTGCATCGTTGCTGTGTAAGTAGAGGCTGTGTGTGTGTGTGTGTGTGTGTGTGAGTGTGTGTGCGCGCGATGTGGTGCGATGTGCGATGTGTGGTGTGTGTGTGTGTGTATGTATGTATGTGTGGGGGGGGGGGAGTGGATGGCTGAAGAACCAAAAAGCCAGCCAGAGAGCTGCGCTGCTGTTGTTCTTGCTGGTTGCGCTGTTGAAAAGGGGGGAACAACACAAACAAAACAAGGAGGAAACGCCCGCCTCCAGTTTGAACTGGATATAAAAATGAAGAAAATTTTTCATTTGGGCACAGCCCAGAATGACGTGTTTGTTTGGTTGGGTCCTCGTGGAACACGCACCTCCCATCATGTCTCATGTCACACCATCACACCATCACATCATCGCACGCACCACTCTCGCAGCCCCATCTCGTACAGCCACCACCTTCTTGCCCAGGTCGCGTACAGCTGCACTTCATCCATTCAAATTCCATCTTGTTCGAGCCAAAGCAGCGTAGCAAGCAAGCAATCACGCAAGACGTGTAATGTAACATAGCAACAGGAGGCAAGCACACCGCACCATCTCATCGTCACCCAATAACATGTCCTTCATCATCTCCCATCCTCATCCCATCTCAATATGCCACACGGCCAGCGTCACGCAATCTGCTCCAGCGTTGCGCCGCGCGGCTCAATCTCCAGGCTGAGCTGATACAGCTCATCGTGGGTCTTGTGGTTGAAGCCGTCAAAGCACTGCCGAATCTCCTCCTTGGACTGAAACTTGAAAGGGTGACTCTGGTACTCCTCAACCGCCGCGCAGATGTTGTACAGCTGGTGCATCTGTTTGTTGTGTGCATGTGTGTTCGTGTGATGGTTGTTGTTGTTGTTGTTGTTGTTGTTGTTGTTGTTGTTGTTGTTGTTGTTGTTGTTGTTGTTGTTGTTGTTGTTGTTGTTGTTGTTGTTGTTGTTGTGTGTGTGTTCGTGTTGTGTTCGTGTGTTGTTGTTGTTGTTGTTGTTGTTGTTGTTGTTGTTGTTGTTGTTGTTGTTGTTGGTTGGGTTGTTTGGGCAGAAGTGAGGGAGACACAGAGGGAGACGGGTGCGCAATGGTAAGTGTAACAACAAACAAAACAAGAACACACGAATACTGTCCATGGAGACGCGTTCAACAGACACACACACACACACACACACACACACACACACACACACACACACACACACGGTCTCTTCCTTATACTCACCCACTTCTCCCTTCTCCACCCCCCTCAAAACACACCTTGGCAAAGTTGATAATCTTTTCTGAGGTGTTGCCGCGGTGCACGGCGGCACCAAGCTCCACGTAGTCTGGGTTGCCAACGTGCACAAACACAATGTCGGAGAGATACATGCCCAGGTATGGGATAACGGGGGGCTTGAGCTGGCGGCAGTAGTAGCGGAACTTGAGGAAGCTCTTCTCGTGGCTCATCAGCTCCTGCAGGCGCGCAAGCGTGCCCTGCGTCTTGGCGTTCAGGCTGGCAAACGTGTGCTTGAGACGATACACCGCCGCGTTGTTCATGCCAGACAGGATGGCAAGCAGCGTGTCAAAGTTCTGGTGCTTCTTTAGCTGCTTCATCAGCTGGATCAGCTTCGCCATCACCTTCACCCTGTGCTTGAGCTTCGGCGTGCACACCACGCACGTGGCCGCCCACATGGACACGTGGTTGAAGTGCTCAATCATCTTCATCACGTTCGGGCTGTTCTCCGCAGACTGCTTCTTCCGCCACGCCAGCAGTTCCCGCGCAGAGATGCGCCCAAACAGCTTGTTGGCCATCACGCACAGCTCCCTGGCCAGCTCTGTCGTCGAATACGCCAGCAGCGCCGTTGGTCGCTGCCCGGCCGGTGCTGCTGGCACCGCCACCTTTGCGCGCGGCTGGCTCGACGCCGCCAGCTCCTGCTCCTCCTCTGCCTGCTGCGCATCCAGCCGCTCCCCAATGGCCACCCACAGGTCCTCCAGGTACGCTGCGGCGACGTCGACGTGCTCAAGCTGCAGCAGATCGTACACCACCGCCTGCAGCTCCCGCAGCTGCCGCGCGCTCAGGTCGGGCACCAGTGACTCCAGGCACTCGCTCATGGCCGTGGCCAGGCGGCAGTGCTTCCACACCAGGGCGTCCTCAGCAGCGCCGCCGCCGCCCCCCGTCCGCGCAGTCATGAGCCCGCGGTGGTGCGTGATGAGTCTGCTGCTCAGGTCCTTGGCCGTCGTGAACACGGGGAAGCACGTACGCAGCGTGCCCAGCAGGTTCGGGTCCCGCATGCGGTCGGAGATGAGATACTCCAGCACCTGCGTCAGCGTGCCTGCACGCACACGGCAGTAGTACGTCGTGGCTGGCGCTGCCGTTGTTGTGTTTGCGTCGGTACCGGCCGCCGCTGCCGTGGGAGCACCCGGCGTGCCGCGGCCATGGGGACGTGGTGACGCCTGCGAGGTGCGTGTACTGCCACCAGTCGACCCGAGCGACAACGACGATCCACGCGATGGGATCATGGACGGGGCTGACGTCGACAGCACTGCTGCCGCTGCCTGCCGTTGGGCGGTGGTTGGCGACGGTGACGAGGGTGTCGGTGCAACATCCGACTTTGTGGCCAAAACATGTGCATCTGGCGCGGCTCCGCCCCTGCTGCTTGCAGTGGAGGTCGAACGAACCCTCAGCATCAGCCCACCGCCGCCGCCGCCGCCGCCGCCTGCGTTTGCATCACGCCCCGCGTTGCGTTCACCATCACCATCCCCATCACCATCACCATCACCGTCGGTGTCACCAGCGCTTGGTGTACGTGCGCGTGCGATGGACGTGTCCCCTGCCGTGGACGAGACAATCGACGTGTCGCCTGCACCCGTCCCTGCTGCTGCTGCTGTGGATGTGTTTGAGTCGCCTGGGTTGGCCTCAAGTTTCCGAATCACCAGACCCGTCTCAGCATCAATCTCATCTCCCTCCTCGATAAACGCCTTCATCGCCTCTGCTGTTGCATCGTCCTCCCCCGTTGCTGCGCCACCACCAACACCTCCTTCCTGCGTCGGTGCCCGGGTATCGTCACCATCGCTACCGCCGCGGCCCCTTCCGCCCTCGGCCTCCATCAGCTGTACAAACGGGTTGTTCTTGCCTGCAAAGGGGCTGCGTGGGCGCTGCTTCGGCGGCGAAGCTGCACCTGCTCCGCCCACCAACGATGGGGATGACGACGCCGCCAGTGCAGCCGCTGCGCGTGTGGTTGCAGCACTCGACTTCATCGTGCTCGTGCGGGGAACGTTGCCGCCACCGCTGCTGCCCGCGTGCGTGTCAGCTGTGGCGCCGGGCAGATACCACGACTGCCGGATGTGGTCCGTGGACGAGTCGCCGCTGTCAACGCCACCCAGGCTCAGCGTGGGCCGTGCTGGACGGTCTGACACCGACGAGGCTGCTGCTGCTGTTGCTGTTGGCGCCGTCGTTGTTATTGTTGGTGTTGACGTTGTTGTCGCTGGAGATGGCTGGCTGGTGGCGGAGGTGCGTGGGTGCATGGCTTGCACGGCCAAGGGGCTCGGCTTCAGGTCTGTGCCGCTGCTGTTGGCCTGGAAGGTGTCAATCACACCACCACTGGCCATTGGCGACGGTGGTGCACGCGCCTTTCGCGCCGGCAGCGGCGGGGGCGGCGATGATGACAGCGGGGACGACGATGGCGGTACTGCTGATGACGATGACGATGACATTGCTGTCGTCGTTGCTGTTGCACTGCCGCTCTGGCCCGGTGGTGTGCTCGTTGGGTCCTGGGCCAGCAGGTGCACTGGCTTTGGCGGCCGAGGCGGCATGCTGGCCTGTGGTGGGGACGCAGAACCCGACGTGACTGCCGATCCCTGCGTTGGTGTTGATGACGACACGGCCAGCACACCTGCTGTAGGGGTCACGCTCTTGGTCAGGCGCTCCGTGCCCTGTTGGCCAGGACTGCTGCACGTGCTCCTGCGCCCACTGCCGCCACCATCTGCCTGCCGCTGCTGCTGCTGGATAGTGGCGAGGAACGGGTTGCTGGCGCGGGCCGTGGTGGAGGGCGAGGAAGAGGCTGAAATCGAGTTGGTGGATGCGGCCTTGCGCAGTGGATGCGCACCAGAGGAGGCAGACCGCGGGCGGGTCTGCAGGTGCGACTTGAACGGGTTGCTCGGTGAGAGGTTCTGTGCAAACGCGTGCAGCTCCTCCGCTGTTGGTGCACCCGTGCTGTCCCCACTATCGCCACCACCGCCATTGCTGCTGCTGCTGCTACCGCTGTTGCGGGCCAGCGCGCTTGCGTTCGCTGCGCTTCTGCTGCGGTGCAGCTCTGCGCTCTTGGATGTGGACGGAGAGAGGGACCCCAGCATGCTCAGGCTGAGCGTGGAGGTGCTGTTCATGGTGGTGTTGGCGTCGTCGTCGTCATCGTCGTCATCCTGAAACAGGGCGAGTGCGCTGGCCTGGATGCGCTCGTGCTCCTCTGGGGTGACGAGGAACGGGTTGTTTGCGCTGCGCGTGGGCGGTTCGCTGAACAGGTGGATGGGGTCAAGATGTGCTGCTGCGATGCGCTGCTCTGGAAACTCAAACAGGTGCGACCATTCTCGTCTCGCTTGCTCGTCATCCGCTTCTGCATCTTCTTCCTCCTCCTCCTCCTCCTCACCATCGCCATCGTCTGCCTCGTTGCCACCAGCGTGTTCATCACCGCGTGCCGAACCTTTACTTGCTCCATCTTGCTCTTCGTCTGCTTGTTGCTGCTGAGGCTGGTTGGCGTCGGGGGTTCTACCATCATCACCGCCAACACCAACAGATGCTTGCTGGCTGCCATCACTGCGTTCGGCTTCACCGCTAGTAGCTGCAGTCATTCCCTGTCCCGACTTGTTGCTCGTATCCTGTGCACTCACACTACTGGCTGGCGTTGCACCTTGATGTTGGCTGTCGTCACCGGCTGCCGTTGATGCTGTTGTCGATGTCACAGCGCGTGCTTCCTCGTCCCGCGACGCTGTGCGGCTGTGTCCGCGGCGAGGGCTGCGCGCGTTTGAATTTCGCGGCGACCCGGACCCCTGCAGTCGCCGGCCACCAGCAGAGATGGACCCGCGCCGCTTGCGTTTCATGGACGCGGTGAGCAGGCCGTGTGGTGCTGCACTTCCACGCGCGTCCTGGCCAGGCCCTGTTCCAAACGCGTTTGCCACGCGAAGGCTCATCCTCTTTCGTCGCAGGAACGTTCCGGCACCTTCCTCATCGTGCTGCGACGCACCATCACCCTCGCCGCCATGGGTGCTGCCTTCATCGCCGCTGTCACCGGCAGTCTCAGCTAGTGGCGGCATGACAAACGCGCCGTCAACAAGCCGCGCACCGCGGAACCGGCGCCCGCGTCCAGTACCCTGCCCTTGTTGATCGTTGTTGGAGCCACTGCCCTCTGCGTCATCAAACCGCGTACCATCCAGTGCCCTCAACACCTGCACCAGCTCCTCCCGGTCGCTGTCATCATCGTCTTCCTCATCATCATCACCACCCGTGTGACTGCCTCGTCGCTCACGTTCCTGCCGCTGTTGTCGGTGTTGTTGGTTCGTGGCGGCACCACTGCCCGCGTCACCCAGGTGTGGCTCGCTTACCGATCTGTTGCGGCCGTCTGGCTCCCCCTCCAGCGCGCGTGCTGCAATGTCTTCGCTCACGCGGTGCGCGCGTCGCCTGTCCTCCGTTGCGGAGACGTGGCGGGATCGTGGCCGCGTGCCGTGCGGTGCACTGGTCGCACGCGTGCCCGCGCCTTGCTCGGTTGCGGTTGGCGCGGTGCGTGTTGGCGTGAGGGGCGGCGCTGCCGCTGATGTGGAGGCCGAGTTGCGGCTGCGGGGGCTGGTTGCCCGGCCAGTGACCGATGCGCGGTGGTGGTTGTGGTGGTGCTGGTGGTGCTGAAACGGCTGCACCTGCTCGTCGCCCTCATTGCCAAAGCTCCGCCGCCGCCGAATCGTGAGCGTGTTGGTGCGCTTGCGGCCCTCGTGCGCGTGATGCGAGTGCTGTGCCGCGGCCAGTGCTGCACTCGACAGGTGCGCCTCGCTCAGGCTGTGCACGCTGCCCAGCGACGCCAGGCTGTGTGCGACCTTGCGGCCGATGCTGCGACGATCGCCCGGCCCCGTCGACAGCGAGCGGTGCGTTGTGCCGTCGCGCTCAGCCTCCGTCAGCTCGCGGTACACGGAGAGCATGTCGTGGCGGTGGTTGCTCAGGGCGCGGGCAACGCGCGTTGCGTCATATCCAATCAGCGTGAACCGCTTGACTTGCTCCGAGTTGAGATTGGCGGTCGGCGTGGTTGGCGGGCTGGTGGCATTGGAGCTGGCGTTTGTTGCTGTGGCCGTGGTTGCTGTAACTGCCGTTGTTGAGGTGGCAGAGGCCAATGCCGGCTGTCCTGGTGGTTCTGGCGTCACGGGGGCCGATGTGGACAGCGAAGCGGCGTTGCCCTGGTGCTGCTGGGCTGCGCTG
The DNA here is from genome assembly GCF_000188695.1 of Salpingoeca rosetta. Lineage (NCBI taxonomy): Eukaryota > Choanoflagellata > Craspedida > Salpingoecidae > Salpingoeca > Salpingoeca rosetta. The sequence continues at coordinate 214,510 of NW_004754920.1, read as the reverse complement.
CTGCGACGGTGCAGGTGCAGGTGAGCCGTGGGCAGGTGGATGTGCGAGAGCCGGCCGTGCTGCTCGTGCTGCAAGTGGTGCACGTCGGCCGAGTGGGATGTGCGCACGTGCGCGCCGGATGACCCCGACCGCGAGCGGTGTGGCAGAACGGCGTCAATGTCCGCCAGCGCCTGCGCCGAGCGCTCCAGCAGCACGTTGGCGTAGTGGTGGAACTCGGCTAGCTTCTCCTTTTGCAGCGGCAGCAGCCGGTCGTCAAGGACTACAAATGTATGTGTACGCGTTGTGAACGGCGAAGGGGGGGGGGTTTGTTTCGGGGTGTGTTAGGGGTGAGCGGGGAAGGCAGCTCATGCAAAAATACACAGGCATGCATACAAACAGACAGGCAGACAGATAAACACACAGAAGGACAGACACACACAGACAGACAGACAGACAGACAGACACAGACACACACACACAGACACACACACACACACACAGAGACAGATACGCACCGAGTGGCGGGTGCGCCTTGTCACAAAACTCTGCAAGTTGCCGACTGGTGTGACAGAGGGCAGCAATGTGCTGCTGGCACTTGCGGTCCACGACATCAGACAAGCCTCTCTCCTCTGCAAGCACGGCTGCCTCTGAAGCCATGTCGATAAAGTGGTGGAGGTGCGACACAAGTTCCACAAGCGCGTATTGGCAGCGGCTGCCCTGTTCAAGTAGCTCGCGCAGGCGCAGCAGCGCCACCCACGTGCTCTCCATGGCATCCGCCACATTCTTGCGCACAGACAGCAGCTCGTGCGAGTCCTGTGTTGTGTTGTGTTGTGTTGTGTTGTGTTGTGTTGTGTTGTGTTGTGTATGTGTGTGTGTGAGGGAGTGAGCAAGTGGTGTGTGTGTGTGTGTGTGTGTGAAAAGTGCGCGAGTGTGTGCACACGGATTGTGTGCGCTTGAACTTCAAAGCAGGCACGGGCAAAGGGGCAAGCGTGTGTTCGCGTAACCGCACGTCAATCTTCTCCGTGTGTGTGATCTTGTGCAGCAGCCCTGTCGCAGCTCGCTTCATCTGTGGGCACAATGGCGATCAGGGCGTGGTGAGAAAAGTAAAGGACGGAGAGGCAGGCGAGGAATATGCATGATGCTGACACACACAAACGCGTACGGAGATGCACGCAGATATTAACACACATGCCGCATGTACACACACACACACACACACACACACACACACACACACACACACACACACACACACACGCGCGCGCGCGCGCGCGCATACACAAACAAACAATCTACACACACACAAACAAACAATACACACACACACACACAAACAAACAAACAATCTACACAAGCACACAAGCACAAGCACACACGTGCACTCTCTCAGCCGCACCTTTGATCGTGCCGATCCGCGGTAGTAGCGGAGCGTGGGTCCGCTGCCAACAAAACAACAGAGGCCACAGCAAGAGACAAAGTAGGGCAGGTCAACGGCGATGGAGTACAGAGCAGGCGGCGAGCACGTGAAACAAGCGGATGCAAGTGGTTCAAAGCGTGTCTGATGGTGTGGTGTGAGTGCGTGCGCGCGGGTTACTGACTCGGTGGCAGAGTTCTGGTCCTGCAGCTTGCAGATTTCGTTGATCCACACGTTCATGCCTTCCTCGGACTCGGCCTTGTACGCTGCTTGCTCCTGCAACGCATCAAGGAAGCACGAACGCTCGCGGTGACGGCTTGTCACAAACGGATAAGGACCAGAACCATCGAGACCGAGAGCCAAGCGAACGGGGGGGGGGGAGGGGGAGAGACAGGCAGCCAAACAGAACCCACAAGTGACGAAGATGTCCAGACAGACACACACACGGACACAGACAGACACACACACACCACCACCACCACCTTGTGGCCATGCTCCAGGTGCTGCAGGATGAACTTGTTCTTGGCCACGTTGCAGAGGACGGTTCGATTCTGGACAGGGACAATGTCGACTGGAGTTGCCTCTGGTGTCAGCTTCTTCATGTCTGCCATATCATATTCCACAAGATGGTCGCCCTGCAATGTGCGGGGTTGGCACACATCAGCATGCTTTATTCGTTGTCGTTGTTGTTGTTTTGTTGTTGGTGATGGTGGGGTGGAACAGCGCACTCGAAACAACCTCCACAACAAACAAACAAACACAAACACACACATTCACACACAAGCAAACAACCACTCAACCTCCACACCAACACACACACACACACACACCAACATAGACAAGCACACAGCCCTACCTGCAGGCGGACGAATCGCTTGCGCCAGTGCTTGTTGTTGACCTTCTTCTCGAGGACACCTTGGTGAACAATGTGGGAGTCGAGGATCAAGTGCCTGTCTTCTTGAGTGAGGGATGCACTGTAGTTTGTTTGGTGTTGCTGCTGTTGATGTTCGGGACTTGCGGGTCCTGCCGCAGTATTCTCACTGCTGGCTCGCCGCAGCCCCAACTTCTTCTTCTCGCCTGTGCGCGTCATTTCGTGTCGTGTCATGTCGTGGGGTGTTGTTGAGGGTGGTGAGGGTGTTGTTGAGCATGTTGTGCGGGCACGCATGTTTACATGAGTGGGTGTGAGCGTATGAGATGGACAAGCAAATCACAACAAAACAGCTCATCTCAGCAAGCCAGGCACCAAGCGTAATAGCAATGCCAGCACCCAGCCCAGCTCAGCCCAGCCAAGCTAAGCCCTTTCCTCCGCTCATTCCCCTCCTCCGCTCTCAGCCCAACAACAAACAACCAAACAGCCCAGCAGCAAGCGCATCCTCATCATCTTACGCTCCATCGTTCGTTGTTGTGGCGCGTTCGTTTTTCTTTGTCTTCTTTCGCCTTGCAGCGCAAGCACAAATGGACTACGGAAAATTCATGTATGATATGGCGAAAGCACATTTGACGTTCCGCGAATTTTGAAAAGTTTGCACTCTCAACCGAATCTCGGTTATCCCACGCAATCCACAACACACACACACACACACACACACACACACACACACACACACACACACACACACACACACACACACACACACACACACACACACACACACACACACAC
>NW_004754920.1:197596-210961 GCF_000188695.1 Salpingoeca rosetta | reverse complement strand
AAGCACAAAATGCCTCCGGAAAATTCCTTATGATATGGCGAAACCACATTTAGACGTTACCTGAATTTAGAAAAGTGTGCCTCTTCACCCGACTCTCGGTTATCACACGCACTCCCAACACACACACACACACACACACACACACACACACACACACACACACACACACACACACACACCACACACACACACACATCCACAACACACACACGCACACTGAGCAAGCAAAGTGAACGAGGATGGAGTCTGTGAGCGTCTCCATCCGTGTGCGCCCTCTCAACGACAGGTACGTGCAAGAACAAAACAACACCACAGGGTGCAACAGCCATGCCATCTCACGCCTGTTGTCAGCACTCGTGCACTCACAACAACTGGACCCCACTCATTCATTCACATTCTTTCTTGCATACACCTTTGACTCATCCGCTTGGCAGAGAGGCGCAGTCCAATGCACACGTCTCCTGGGATGTCGACCAGAACTCAATCACACAATGCAACCGACCACCGCAAGCGCCGCGATACGTGTTTGGTACGTCAACTCGGAGCGACGGGAAGGACGGAATGAGTGAAAGGACTCAGCAACACCATGAGCACGTGGTACCCTCCTTTTACTCATTCATACACACACCGAAAGCTTTTTCAACATTGTTTGCAACCTCGTTGCTCACTCGACACTCCCACCTCACACCCACACCCCACCACAACACATGAACCCTGTTTGCCGCACCGCAGACAATGTGTTCAACATGGATTCAAGGACCAAGATGGTGTATGAAAAATCCGCACGCCCGATTGTCGACGCCACGATGGCAGGCATGCACGGTACGCACACCCAACACATCGGCCTTTCGTGCTTGTTCACACCGACGCACATCCACCAGCGCACGCGTGCATGGCTCATCAACGACTCATGGGCACACCCCCCAGATACACACACACATGAAAACATACACGCGTGAACACACACACACACACACACACACACACACATACGTATACACATATTCACCCGCACCAAGCCCGCTCGATCCACAATTCAACTCACGACTGGCTGCGCTGATCCACCAATGAACACTGCAGGCACCATCTTCGCGTATGGGCAGACCTCGTCTGGTAAGACGCACACCATGATGGGCGAACCCACAGAGGAAGGCATCATCCCTCTTTCCATTCAAGACATCTTCAACAGCATCGAGAAGGTGTGTACTTGTGTGTGTGTGCGCACGCGCGTGTGTGTGTGTGCGTGTCCAAAGTTGTCTGCGTGTGATGCAACAGTGACACGTACGTTGTGTGTCGAAATACACAAATGTCAACTGTTTGACTCAACATATCCACGCGTTGTTGCTGTTGTTCTGCTTTGCTGTTATCTGCTTTGTTTTGACACCCTTGCAGACACCAGATCGCGAGTTCCTGCTCCGCGTCTCCTTCATGGAAATCTACAACGAGGTGTGATGTTGCTGCATATTGTGCGAAGCGCCGTCTCATGTCAAGAGAGCGGCCATGTTGCTCATGCCGCCATTTGCTTGGGTCCTGTCACCATTTTCTTTCCATCACCAAACACACACACACACACACACACACACACACACACACACACACACACACACACACACACACACACACACACACACGCGCGCGCGCGCGCGCACCATGCCACCCCCCCCCACCCCCACACACACACACAAACACTGTACTCACACATTCGTCGTCCCCCCCCCCCAATTTTCCTTGCTTAAGGTCATTGCGGACCTGCTGGCACCGGAGAACAACAATCTGAAGGTGCACGAGACGAGCGAGGGCGACATCTACGTTGGCGGGCTGACGGAGGAGGTGGTGTGCTCCCCAGAGGAAATCTTGCGCCACATGCAGATTGGGCAGAAGAATAGGAAGACCGGCAGCACGCGCATGAACGACCGCAGCTCCCGCTCCCACACCATCTTCCGCATTGTCGTCGAGAGCCGCGAGTGCACGCCTGCCTCATCTGAGTCATCCGGCGAACAGGACCGCCAATCCATGGACGGCAACGGCGCCGTGCGCGTTGCCCACCTCAACCTGGTCGACCTTGCTGGCTCAGAGCGCGTGTCGCTGACGGGCGCAGAAGGTCAACGCCTGAAGGAGGGCGCACACATCAACAAGTCGCTGCTCACGCTGGGCACGGTCATTGCCAAGCTGTCCGATGGCGTGACGAGCGAGACGGGCCATATCCCCTATCGCGACTCAAAGCTCACGCGCATTCTGCAGAACTCGCTTGGCGGCAACGCCCGAACCGCTATCATCTGCACCATCACGCCCGCCAGCCTGCACGTGGACGAGAGCATCAGCACGCTCAAATTTGCCAGCCGCGCCAAGACCATCAAGAACAACGTGGTGGTGAACGAGGTGTACGACGACGCTGCCATGCTGCGCAAGATGAAGCGGGAAATCAACCAGCTCAAGAAGCGCAACCAACTGCTTGAAGATGGCTCGGAGCTGCAGGCCCTCAAGTCCGAGAAGCAGTCGCTTGAAGAAGCGTTGAAGCAGCGTGACGTCGCCTCGCAGCGCCAGGCCGCACAGCTCGACCGTCTCAAGCGTGTCATTCTCACATCAAACACCGTGCATGCGCTCGTTGGCCCACCGCCAGCCGCAGCAAAGCAGATCAAGACGCGCCGTAACCGTCGCAAGACATGGTGCCCTGGCCTGAGCGAGGACAGCGTGGCGAAGCGGTCGCTTGGTCTCCTCTTCTCGCCATCCAAAGCAGCAACAAGCTCGTCATCATCATCAACACGCCCACGCCAGCGGTCCATGTTTCTGGAGGCGAGCAACGAGGAGCAGGCCTCCGCCCTGTCGCAGTTTAAAGGCGCGCGCAACCACGCAGCCGACAGCAACAATGACAGTGCTGACGGCACAAACACCACCACCACCACCACCACCAGTGGCACTGACACTGCACAGCCGGCCACTGAATACCCAGGTGATACTTCAACAGCAAGCGGCAGTGGTGCAGGTGCACGACGCAAGCGCTCCCTGTTTGGCAACGGCGTCCCACGGCTGAAGACGGCCAAGGACACCATGGCCACGTTCAAGCGCAAGGCCCGCGCCCGCCGCTCACTCGCCTCCTCAGCAGCAAACCTGGAGCTGATGAATGGCCTCCTTAGCGCCGGTGTTCACGGCGGTAGCTGCGGCAGCAGCAGCATTGGTGGCAACGTTGGTGTTGGCGGGATGCAGTCCATCCCGGAAGACGCCCCCGTTGCCGACGACCACGACAGCGCACGCCCCGTGGCCACACGCGCAGATATCTTCAAGGCAAAGGCGCAGCGGCTGCAGACGGATTTGATCGAGAAGCAGCGCGAGCTTGAGAGTATGCGGGAGGCGCTTGACACTGCTGAGGCGAAGCTTGCTGAAGCGCAGGCGGCACACCAACAGCAGGCAGCCACGGGAGTAAGCACGCAGCACGACGACGAGGAGGTGGCGCGATGGCAGGCGGAGCTCAAGTCTCTGCACGACACGCTGGCGAGCCAGCACGCGCACGTGGAGGCACTGGAGGGCCGCATTGTTGAGCAGCAACAGCACTTTGAAACGGAGCTGAAGGAAGCGCGCGAGAACACGGGGTTCCTCCAGGAAGAACTGGATATTTTGCGCGAGACATGCGACCAAGAGCAGGCAGCAACGGCTGCTCTCAAGCAGGAGGTGACGGCACTGCAGGCGCGCATTGACGAGCAAGCAACACAGCTCGCCGCACAGCAGGAGAAGCTGAGCGCTGCTGACACGGAGCACGAGACACTGGCGAAGACGGTCGCTGAGAAGGACGCGCGTATTGCTGAGCTTGAAGCCGAAGTTGTGCAGACACGCACAGCTGCCAAGGAGGAGGCAACGCGTGAGCTGCAGGCGGAGATGGATGCGGCCAGGAACGAGGCACAGCAAGCGTTGCGCGAGCGCCAGGAGAAGGAGGATGCTCTGTGTGAACTTGAGGTCAAGTTGGCCTCGCAGACGCGCAAGTTGAACGAGATGATGTCTGAGCTCACCACTCAGCGTGGCGGTGACGATAGTGACACCGATGGCGATGCTGCCGCTGAGAAGGCGAGGATGAAGACGGAAGAAGAAGAAGAAGAGGAAAAGAGGCGTGGCATGGAGCGTGAGATGCAACAGCAGTTGGAGACCATGACAGCTGCGATTCGTAAGCTGCACAACATGCTCAATGCCACCCCGTCGCCATCAGCCACGACAACCACTCACGGGGATGGTGATGCCTCTCAAGCCACTTCCGCTGCTCAGCTGTCCACGCAGGACATGGTTGCAGCTGTGGTGGAGGCCGTCGAGGCAATGCAGAAGGAGCTTGCAGCCAGCAAGGAGCAATCACAGACGCTGCTGAGCGATATTGCGCAGCAGAAGCAAGATGCCGCAGCCGCTGCGGCCCGCTCGGCAGAGGAGCACGAGAGCCTGGAGGCGTATGTGCAGCAGCTGCAGACGCAGCTCGTTGACGCTCAGCAGGAGCACGCTGAGGTCGACGCGAAGCTTCAGCAACAGCAACAAGAGCTCGAAGCCCTGCAAGTGGAACAGCAGAAGCAACGTGCGCAGCAACAAGAAGAAGAAGACGCAGAAGAGACAGCCGCTGCAGACACGCCTGCTGCCGTCAACGTTGAGGCCGTGCGTGAGGAAATGAAGGATGAAGTTCGGGCCGAGCTGGAGGCCTTCTACATTGCACAGCAGCAGGAGCTGTCCGCCGACCACGACCGCCGTGTGCAGCAGTTGATGGAAGCGCATCAGCAGCAGCTGCGAGAGGAGACGGCCAAGCTGGACGCCATGCAGACGGAAGTTGAGGCCCTGGTGATGGCGAGCGAGAGCCAGACCCAGAGCCAGGAGGACAAGGCCACCCTGTCTGTTGAGGAGCACGAGCGTGTTCTGACCGAGGCCAAGGCAGAGTGGGAGAAGCAGGCTGCTACCCTTCAGCAGGAGCTGTCCTCAGCCCACGCAGAGCACGACGCGCACATGCAACAACTGCGCAGCGACCTGGACGCCGCCAAGGAGAAGCTGGTGGTGGCTGCAGAGGAGAAGGAAACAGCACATGCAAAGGTTGCTGCCCTTCAAGCAGAGCTTGACAGCGCGACGGCAGCCCACGACGAAGCCGTGCAGGCGCTGCAGGAGGAAGTGGCAGACATGCGTGCGGAGCTCATGGAGATGGAGGCGGAGCGTGACGCCCTCTCGTATGAGTACACCGTGATGAAGGCGCGCACACGCCAGCTGCAGCAGTCCCTGTGCGCACTACAGCACCAGCTCAAGGAGGCCACAGCGGCACAAGCAACACGCATGGAGCAAGATGCAGTGGCTTGTTCGGGTGACAGCGCGGGTGATGACTGCAGCAACGCACGCACAGACGCAGATGCAACTTGCACCAGCAGCAGTAACATCAGCAGCAACAGTGATGGTGATGTCAAGCAAGCTGGCAACACCGCTATCACTGCAGAGACCACGAACAACAACAACAACAGCAGCAGCAGCAGCAGCCATGACGACGACGGCGACAACGACAATGCTGATGACGATGACGAGTCACCAAAGCGGAAGGGCGATTCAAGGCGCTTTGGCCGCCGCAAGCGCAAGAAGAAGCTGGGTGGTCGCGGCGAGCTGACAAGCCCAACAACACTTGCCCAGCCCAAGTCTGGCTTCCGCTCGCTGGTGAGCAAGCTCATGACGCCGATTCGCCGCAAGAACAAGCAGCACCGCAAGAAGGGCAAAGGAGGCGACGATGACAATGAAGGCAGCGCGTGCGCAGCCGGTAGCAGCAGTGCGGCTGCGACCCCTGTGCGTGAGACAACCAACAAGCCGCGCATGGCAGCCCTGCTGTCACCAAGCACACCTGCACCCTCCACGCCGCTTACAATGAACAACAACAGCAGCAGTAAGGGGCACAGCGAATCTGTGACCTCCACACCCAACACCACGACAACAACCGTGTCGATGGACCACGCGAACGCCTCGCCTGCATTGGCGTCACCAAAGGACCGCAACCACACGCACGCGCTGAGCACCCGCTTTGAGGAGCTGACGGCGGCGCACACGGCGCTGCAGGACGCTCAGGCGAACCTGAACGCACAGCTGCAGGCCGCCACAGAGCAGGTGACCGTGTCCCAGGAACGCATTGCCGAGCTGGAGGCAGAGGCCGCGCGTGTGTCTGAGGCGCTCAAGGGCGCGGAAGAGCAACGTGATGCGGCACAGAGTGCGCTGCACCAAGCGGAGGACGTCCACAAGTCGGCCGTCTCCGCGCTGGAATCGCAGCTGGCAGAACTGCGCTCCGAGCACGCGCAGGCCACAACAGCAAAAGCAGAGCTTGCGGCACGTGTTGAGCAGCTGCAAACCGCAGGGGACGAGGCAACAACGCTGCTGGCGGAAGCAAAGGCGACATCGGAGCGCCTGACCACGCTCGAGGAAGAAAACACGGAGATGGCCAGCTACGTCGAGGAGCTGGAGACAGTGAACGAGCGCCTGCTGTCTCAGCTGGAAACAATGCAGCAAGAGGTTGAGGAGGCGCACGCGCAGCGCGAACAGGCGCTTGCCTCCATGATGAACACAGCTGATGGTGATGGTGACGCTGATGGTGCCGGCCATGAAACCTCAGGTAATGATAATGATGCTGTGGCTGGCGAGACAAAGGCCGAAGATGAGGCGAATGCAGAAGAAGCGGAGAACGAGCACAAGCAAGGCGATGCGACGGCTGCAACTGCATCTTCAACACCCGTGAAAATGGAAGAGGACACCGATGCTGCCACGGCTGAGAGCGGCGAGGAGACGTCAGAGACAGCAGTTACAGACCTCGCTTCCCTTCAGGAGCTGGAGAAGGAGTGCACGGTTCTGAAGCAACGGGTTACTGACCTTGAGCAGTCACTCGAGCAGCAAGAGACATCATTCGCAGATGAGCGTGCACACCTGGTCGAGGCAAGGGAAGCCGCCACTGCCAAGTGCACGCAGCTTGCCACAGCGCTTGCCACAGTGCGGCAGGACGTGCAAGCGCTGTGCGCTGTGCGCGAGCAACTGAAACAGGACGTTGCTGCGGCTGCGCGTCAGCATGAGGAAGGCGTAGAGAAGTGCCAGGTGGCACTGACACAGCAGAGCCAGGCAGCCCAGCACGCCCGCGAGGAAGTTTCTCGGCTGGAAGCCGAGCTGACGACCATGGCTAGCAAACTGGCGGAAGCAGAGGCTGTTGCGCATGCGCTGCAGAGTGAGGCAGCAGCAACGACAACCGCCACGGAGCAGGAGGTTGTCAGCGCCAGGCAAGAGCTGCAGCGCGTGCAGGAAGAGTGCACCGAGCTGCGCAAGGCTATGGCAACCAAGGACAACGAGGCTGTATCGCAGCTTGAGAAGCTGCAACAGGAGCACGCAGCTGCCGCTGCAAGCGTGTCGCAGCTGCAGGCGTCTGTGGAATCGCTGTCCAGCGAGCTGACAACTATGTCACTGGAGAAGGAGGACGCCCTGCAGCGCTGCAAGGCGCTTGAGGAACAGTGCGCACGCGTGCGTGCGCGTGCAGCCGCGAGCGAGCAAGAGGCACAGGCGGCGCTTGCCCGTGCACAGGAGGACAAGTCCACACGCGTGCAGCAGCTGGAAGCGGAGCGCACTGCCCTGAGCAAGGAGGCAAAGCATCTTCGCACTCAGGTGCAGGACCAAGTTCGCTTGCTGGACACTGCGCGTGACGCGCGCCTGGAGATGGAGGTGGAGCTTGAGCACGCGCGTGCACAAAGCCAAGAGCTGCAGGCGCAGGTGGACAAGCTGTGCGCTGCCGTGCGAGACATGGAAACCAAGGCGAACGAGCAGCAGCAGGCGCACGCTGGTGATGTGGAGGCATTGCAGCGTAAGTTGGCAAGCGCGGTTGCTGCGAAGGAGAGCGCAGAGCAGCGGGTGGCTGAGCTTGAGTCGAGCAAGACCAAGGCTGAGGAGTCGTGTGCAACGCTGCGCAAGGACTGGCAGCGGGCAAGCCGCAAGCTCAAGAAGCTGACGGCTGCGGCCAACTGCGACGACTACTGGCAGCGACAGGCGGAGGAGTTGAAGGCACACGTGGAGCGCCTGCAACAGGAGGCGGACTCCGCGTCCGGTCTTGGCGCAAAGGTGGAAACGCTGCAGCAGGAGCTCGCTGCGATGACAAAGGCCAGCGAGGGTGTTGGTAGCGAGCTTGAGCAGACCAAGGCCGCGTTGGGGGAGAAGCAGCGTGAGCTGCAGAAGCTTCGATTGAAGGTGGACACGATGCAGGCGTACAACGACCAGCTGCAGGACAAGTTGAAGGAGCAGGGCAGCGTGGCCGGAGAGAGCGATGCGCCGGGGCAGGTTGGCCAGTCTGCCAACTACGAGCTGAAGGAAAAGAACAAGCGGCTTGTGAGGCAGCTTGAGCAGAAGCAAACGGAGTGCAAGCGGCTTGCGCAGCAGCTTACCAAGCTCGGGCACGCTGCGGAGGTGTCTGCCCTGCCGTCGCTGCCCACGTCTGCCTCTGCCTCCATGTCCATGCCGATGGGTCTTGGCGTGAGCAACAACGCCAACCCGCTCTCCGTGAGCGTGGCCAGCACCATCAAGGGCACCGCGGCGGATGGCGGCTCTGAGTTTGCTGGCATGATGACAAGCACACCGGAGCCAAAGGGGCTGCGGGCTCGCTCGACCCGGCGCGGAGCCATCGCAAAGATGGCGAGCGTGAAGGAGGAGAGCTGTGGCGATGAAGATGCTGCTGGTGTTGACAACGAGCGTGAGGACGCGGGACGAGAGGATCAGGACCGAGCACAGCCGCTGAGTAAGCGCAGCAAGGTTGGGCGCAGCGCTTGTGGTGGCTTGCAAGAGCGCAACCAGCGAGTCGGTGGCAATGACGGTGTTGGCAATGATGCTGTGGGTGATGCTGTTGCTGCGAGCAAGAAGGCTGCGACTCGGGAGAAGCAGAAGAAGGGCTCTGGCACCATGCGCGAGGACCCTGATGCTGAAAACCAGGAGAACGGCAACAGCAGTGGCAACAGCAAGGGTGCGGTGAAGCTGTCGCTAAATGAGTCTGTGATCTCTCCCTCGCGTGCACTGTATGAGCGGGCGAAGGCGCAGAGGCGTAAACCGGGCCAGCAAGAGGCAGCCGTCGCGGACCAGTGCAACCAGCAGTAGCTGGGCCGTGGACATGTGGTGCACGTGCATCGTCGAATGCGTGCGTTTCGAAGAAGGCGGATGTGGTGGTGGTGGTGGGGGGGGGACACGCGTGCACCCATGTGTGTGTGCCTTGTGTGTTCTTATCACTGAGCGTGTGTATCGTAGTACGTGTTTGTTTGTGTTTCCTTCTTTGTGTTATGTCCATGTGGTTTGTGTTTTCATTGATTGACCAGAAAGCAAAGGCGAAGCGAGTGTTCATTCATTGTTTGTCATTTTGTTCCAGAAACGTGCTGTTGTGCGCTTATACGCCACCTCAAATGAAGCGTTAATGAGAGACAGGGGCAAGAAAGCAAACAAGTTTTGGAGAAGGAAGGAGTGAGTTCTGTAATGTAGCAACTGGGGGAGGAGGATGTGTTTAACTTAATACATAGCGGCGTGTGTGTGTGTGTGTGTGTGTGTGTGTGTGTGTGTGTGTGTGTGTGTGTGTGTGTGTGTGTGTGTGTGACAGCGGCGATGTTACGCATTCTCTTCATCTTCCTCGTCGGAAGACCAGTCGTCTTCGTCGTCAATGACATCATCAGCCGGAGGTGCAGATGTGCTCGCTCCCGACACTCGTGGGGCGGGCTGCGTTGCCGCTGTTGCAGCTGCCGTCGTTGTGGCCGCTGCTGACGGTGCTGTGGTGACGCGTGCCAGTTTCGCTGGTGGTTCATCCCCAGCACGCGCCCACGCGAGCTCCGAATCACTCGGTTGTTGTTGTTGTTGTTGTTGTTGTTGTTGTTGTTGTTGTTGTTGTTGTTGTTGTTGTTGTTGTTGTTGTTGTTGTTGTTGTTGTTGTTGTTGTTGTTGTCGCTGTTGTTGTTGTTGTTGTTGTTGTTGTTGTTGTCGCTGTTGTTGTTCTTGTTGTTGTTGTTGTTGTTGTTGTTCTTCTTCTTCTTCTTCTACTACTTTTTTGTGGAGGGCTGAGGATGGTGTGATGGACGACCAGATAATGTCCCCTGCGGGCCGAACTCCCCGCTGTAATCGGTGCAGTGCAGGCGCCTCCAACGACAAGCGCACAGGCAGCGGAAACCGCCTGTCCATGTCCCGCATCGACGCAGCGAGATGGCGCGTCATATCTGGTGTTGGGTGCGTGATGACCCGCGGCGCCTTCCACAGCGCCAGACTGCCAATCGCAGATGCCGACACGATGATTGGGGGTTGCCCGTGCGTGCGCGTGGCTGTGACTGCGCTGACGGCTGCAAAGTGGCCCAGGAGCGTGGTCGTGGCCTGGCCCGTCTCAAGGTCGTGCACAAGCAGGCCCGTGTGGTCTGTGGCGGCAGAGTACATGAGCGTGCGGCCGTGGGCGTTGGTGATGGCGCAGGACCGTGCAGAGGTGCTGTGGTCCTTGGTGAAGTGCACGAGCGTGTTCCTGAATGTGCGCATGTCCCACTTGCGTCGCGACTCCCCACACGTGATTATGTGCTCGCCGTCTGGCGTGAAGGCGGCAAATGCAACAGCGCCGTGGTGTGCACGCCGCATGCGCGCTGTTGCCTGCACGTTGTTACGTGCATCCAGCACGCTGAGGCACGGCTTTGCTCGTCGCACGTCCCACACCAGCACCTGCCCGTCGATGGTGCCGGACACAAGGAGGTGTTCGCTGGTGGGCGACCAGCACACGCACGTGGACGCCTTCTGGTGGATGGAGAGCGAGTGCGTGCGCATGCCCGTGCGTAGGTCGCACAGCACGACGGCGGGGCCCGTGGCGAGGGCGATGAGCTCGTGGCCGCTGGCAACGGGCGACTGCGCGTGGTGACGCAGGGTCTGGAAGCCCGTGAACTCCTCAATGACGGCAAGCTCGTTTGTGTCCCAGCACTTGAGGTTTCCGTCCCGTGCGCTTGAGGTGAACATGCCGCTGTCCTGGGGATACCACTGCACGGTTCCGATGCCGCCCGTGTGCGCGCCCTCCCTCCCGGCGGAGATGAAGGCCACCTCGGGCACGCGGCATGCGAGGGCTCGGTTGCGCCGGCGGGTTGCACGGTCCTCCTCCCGCAGCCGCTGCGCCAGGTTGGCACCGCCGTAGCTGATCATAGGTCGGGGCTCTGCTTGGTCTGTCAGCGTCGGTGATGGTGGTGTGCGCGGTGTGGGAATCATGTCGGCGACCCACTCCATGCTCGCACTGTCATCAAAGCTATCGTTTGCCGCATCATCATCATCATCATCATCATCATCATCATCATCATCATGTTCAGCACCATCACCGATGCTTGCACCGGTGCCACCTCGACCGCGACGGCTGCGCGTTGAGCTTTGAGAAGCGCCGTCGCCGTAGTCATCGCACGGGGTGGGCACGTCCATACCCAAGCTTTGGCGCCGCACGGGCTCCAGGTCGTGGATGCGGATGTGTTTGGAGGTGCCAGCAGAGAGCAAGTACCTGTTTTCTGCGCGGTCAATATCCAGGAAGGCAATCTTCTTGTTCTCCGGTCGGTGCACGAGGATGTGTGCGTTCTGCAGCTCCACCTGCGTCTCCGCCAGCTGTGCCAGCCGCCGCTTCCACGGTTCGCAAGGCAGCAGGCCCCGCATCAGCGCATGTCGGTGCAGCACATCCATCGTGCACAACACAGGTCGCAGATGGTCACTGACTGTCGCCGGCACCACAAAACGCAGCAGAGGGAGGACACTTGGTTGATGGATGATGCGAACTGTGATGATGATGATGATGATGATGATGGTGCTGATGGTGCTGGTGGTTGCGGGCGGACTTTGTGGCGTGGTGGAAGCTGTGGGAGGGGAGATGGCGACAGGGCACGATGGAGTGATGGCGCTGCTGGCTGCTTGTGGATTGACTGCGGCTGTGGCTGCGGCAGCGGTGCTGTGGCACAACGTCCACAGCCTCGGCATCCAGGTTGCTCCAGCCGACGATGGCACTGCCGATGCCACTGATGACGGGACGAACAAGCAAGCGACAGCAAGCCACAGTGTACACATTGAACGAGGCATCATCCCATGGATTGGGTGCGTGCGTGTTATACGTGTGTGTGCGTGTGATAATTGTGTGAGTGAGATAACTGCGTGTGTGTGTGTGCGTGTGTGTGTGTGTGGCCGTGTGTGCATGTATGGCCGTGTTGTAAGTGTGTGATCACTCTGTGTGTGTGTGTGTGTGTGAGTGAGATAAATGTGTGTGTGTGTGTGTGTGTGTGTGTGCGTGTGTGTGTGTGTGTTGGGGGTGTCTCGTATTCACTGCAAGTCAGAGGCTGCCGCTCAGTTTCACTGTACCCCAACTGACGCACCCTGCTTGCTTGGTGCCACAGATGCGGCCTGTCTTTCATCAAGAACCCAACAAAGTATCTCGAAGACAT
Source organism: Salpingoeca rosetta (assembly GCF_000188695.1). Classification (NCBI taxonomy): domain Eukaryota; class Choanoflagellata; order Craspedida; family Salpingoecidae; genus Salpingoeca; species Salpingoeca rosetta. The sequence goes on along the minus strand of NW_004754920.1, from coordinate 198,548 downwards.
GAGAGCGCAGCATGGTGACACGTTCGTCGTACTCATGTTCGGGGTGCGGTTCCTCTTCACGTTCAGCCCTGAAGGTAGTTGCGCTCTCTTTGGTTGTTTGTGCCTGAGCCAGGTTGCGCTTAGCTGCTCCAAGTATCCGCTGGACAAGACTGTGATTTGTGTCATCGCGCTCACACACACGTGTGGTGGGTGCTTGCTTGGACTACGCGACCCCCTTCAGGGCTGCAGAGCTTGTATGGGTTTCGGGAACGAGACGCGAGCTTCACAGAAGCCACAAAGGGCCTCCTCGGCCTCAAACTGCCGCAGGAAGTACGATTCGATATGCGCGAGGACAAACACTGCTTTCGTACATGCACGGGCTTGTGTTTACATGATTAGTGCTGAAGAATCAGCTGACATGCACAACACACTCATACATGGGTGAAAGGCCTCCAAACTCATCAAACACACACACACACATACTCAATCTCTTTCTTACTTGCTCACTTGCTCACTCAATCATTCGCTCTCGACCCTCAGATCCTGAGCGAGAATGACCTGCGCAAGTTCCATCACGGCCTGAAACCAAAACTCATGTCCAAGTACGTGACATATGCAAACGTGGCCGTGCAGCAGCGGCTGCGGGAGCTTGGAGCAGAGGGCAGGTTTGAGCTGTTCCAGTACCTGAAGAAAGTGGTGCACACGATTGGGATGACGTGCTGGGTTGGACCCAAGGCGCTCGAACCGCCATACTTTGAGCGGCTCATCCGTGCCTATGAGGCCCTTGATCCTGAAGACGGGTTCCAGGACCTGAGCAGGCTGTTCAGCACGCTTGCACTGCGCCGCACGCGCGAGAAGCGAGCCCTCAACGACATGGAGGCCGTGCTCAAGGCCATCTGGCTCGATCAAGGTGTGCTCGTGTGTGTGTGTGCAATGAAGAGACGTTACATTCCCCAGTATTGTTCAAAATCCG
>NW_004754920.1:172596-192596 GCF_000188695.1 Salpingoeca rosetta | reverse complement strand
GAAACATTCGCCGACAGGAAAGAACTTGAAGTCGCGCTTGCGGTAAAGGTCGTACACAAAGCTCTCCTGGCCCGTGTGCTCTGTTACGGGCTTGTGCAGCAGGTGCATGAAGAAGAAGAGGTAGTAGTCCAAGTTGTGCTCCTCCTCCACGTGCATCTTGAACCCATGCGGTGTCCTACCGGCGGCAGCAGCAACACGCGTGCACACACCATGGCGTGCATGAGAGAGAGTGTGTGAGTGAGTGTGTGTGTGAGTGAGTGAGTGTGTGAGTGAGTGAGTGAGTGAGTGAATGTGTGTGCGTGTGTGTGTGTGTGTGTGAGTGTGTGTGTTGCAGACAACGGAGAAGCCAGACCGCAGGACAGACCCACGCCAAACACATTCGCACAAGCAGGAAAACCAACTTGTCAAGGTCCTGTCGCGTCAAACCGCAGATGAAGCACTGATGAATCATGCAAAATCACGCAGAACGGGGTGGAAGGGAGCAAGAATGGCTACGTGAGTGAATTCAAAAACAAACAAGATCAAACACCATATTGAGGAAACCACAACAACTACGAGCAACAATGACAGTAACATCGGGTGACATTGCTGGTGATGGTGTTGTCATATCAATGCACGGACCTGGTTGTCGTTTGCTTGCTTGACGGCTTCCATGCGATCACGCAGTTCACCAAATGCGTCAATGATCAGACCCTGTGATGCGATGGGTGGTGGCAGTGGTGGTCAGCGAAGTGCAGATGGTTCAGTCAGAAATACGCATGCAATGTGGTCAGGGAATGGTCACCGCATGGTGCTGTACAACCTGAACACAACAAACGAACGAAATACATGCACACACACACATACGCACACACACCCACCCACACGAACGTACACGAACAAACAAACACACAAACAAACAAACAAACAAACAAACAAACAAACAAACAAACAAACAAACAAACAAACAAACAAACAAACAAACAAACAAACAAACAAACAAACAAACAAACAAACAAACAAACAAACAAACAAACAAACAAACAAACAAACAAACAAACAAACAAACAAACACGCACCTGCACGATGGCCAGGAGAATGATGATGACGACAAAGAAGAACGTGATGTCGAACATGATGCGGTATGACTCAAGCTCGTGTCCCGTCGCAGGCTCTGCAACAGTTGCACGAAAGCGGTGGGGGAGTGGAGGTCACGTTGCATTGCCGTACTCACAACCGTTGACACCGAACACGATGAACAGTGCCACGAAGAGGGAAAATAAACACCAGCGCAAGAATCAGCACAAGCACCAGCAACAGTTGCGTTTGACATGATGCGAGGTGAAGGCTCAATCAAGCACGTGTGCGTGGGCGTGTGCGTATGGTCATTACCGAGTTCGTCGCCAATGCCACCACCAGAGCGCAGACCCTGATCACATGCACACACACAGGAATAAAGTGTGAATGAGGTGAACAACACACCACACAACAGACGCACTTCAGCTTTCCAACGTCGCAGAAATGGCACACAACATGCCCTCCCCCCTCTCCAAAACACACAAGTACACGCATCACACATACAACCTTCTGTCCTCCCTCGCTCCCCTTCCATGCACGCATGCCATCCATCCTCACCGCGTTGATCATGAAGACGAAGCACTCGAGCATGGACGCACACATGTTCTTGTCATCCTTCTCAAAGAACACGCGGAAGAAGTTGAAGGCGATCACGGTGTAGATGTAGATGACACAGACGGTGAAGGCGATGGTGATAAGCAGCTGCCGCCCGTTGTGCACGACAGACTGCAGCACGTTGAACAGCACCTGGTTCTGCAGCGCAATGTCCAGAAGATGGACAGCGAACAGGAACGGCGTGGACGCCGCGCCAATCACGCTGAACAGGAGATAGAACACGCGGTACATGAACGCAGAGTTGGTCAGCACGAGGCCCAGTGCCCACATGTAGTAGACGTGTTTGCCATCGCCGTCGCGCAGTGGCGGAATCAGCCCGTCAACGTCCACGCCTTCGTTGTGCGCTTGCTCCAGCGCGTATTCGCGTGCGTCTGGATCGTGATAAATCATCGGGAAACTCCGTGACGTCAGCGCCAGGTTGTGCCACACACGGGACAGCGCGTCCACATCAAACATGCCTCTCAGCGTCTGCGTACGCGTGTGTAAGTGTGTGCTTGTGTAAGTGTGTGTGTGTGTACAAGGAATGGATGCATGAAAACAGCGAGCATGTACTTGTGGAGAGAGGCACGTGAACATACGACCAACACTTGTGCCACCACCGTCGCCAAGATACCCGATGAAAACAACGCACCGGCCTGTCCGACATCCACTCGACGTCAACCTCCCGCAAGTGGCGGACAATCTGCTTCTCGTGCTTGAACAGAATCATCGGCACCTGTTCCAGCACAAAACGGCACGTGCACGTGTATGTTCGTATGTGAGCGAGCGTGGAGGGAAGCACACGCACGCATATGTGCGCAGGTGCATGAGTGCAAACGAATGCACATGGTTGCAAACACGAAGGCACATGGTTGCAAACACGAATGCACATGACTGCACACACGAATGCACATGGCTGCAAACACGAACGCGCACAACACACATGCACAGACACAATATGCACAGACACAACATGAAAACGCAAATACACACACAACACGCACGCACGCACACACACACACACACACACACACACACACACACACACACACACACGCACGCACGCACCCACACGCACGCACACACACAACACGCAACACGCAACACGCACACACAATACACAACACGCACACACAATACACAACACGCACACGCACCCTGAGCATGATGAAGGCGATGAGGAGGAGGAAGGAGAGGAGGACATGGGCAGACGTCATGGTGGGCAAACACCACTGCAGGAACCGCTGTGCTGTTGATGACGCCTGCTTCGTCGGTCGGCCCTCGTAGTACAAAAGGCTGATGTTGATGGCAAGCACGATGGCAAAGGCCGCGGTGCGGAACACGCTGTGGTAGTTGGCAAGGAACGAGGACACGCGTAACCATGCCGTCGCTGTCTTCTCGAACCGCCTGCCAACAGAACCAGTCATGAGGGATCTAGACGTTAGCAGTGCGGACAGGCGCACCAGAGCGACGCACAGGGACATACATACAAACATAGAAATCTGTACACGCACTCTGTCTCCGCTCTCTCGCTCTCGCTCTGTGTGTGTCCTCTCTCTCTCTGTCTCTCTCTGTCTCTGCCTGTCTCTGTCTCTGCCTGTCTCTGTCTCTGCCTGTCTCTCTCTCGCACACACACACACACACATACACACACATGCATGCACACACACACACACACACGTACGCACCAAAAGGAATGCCTTCGTTCATGGGCCAAGTCGCCCAGCGCAGAAGCGCCGGTGTTGTCGCTGATGACGGCGATGACAGGGTGACAGCAGTGGCCGGAGGACGAATGTCAGCGCGGGAAGGAGTAGGAGCGCAAGCATCAAGTAGAAAGTGCAGCAAGGGTGAGTAATGCACACAGGTAACGGATGTCAGATGCATCACCATTCAAGAATTATCGGACCACCACCACCAATATCACCAGCAGCATCACCAACACCCCAATGCTGCAATACCCATGCTCACCCTGGTGCACCAAGAAGTTGCGTCGTCTGCTTCATGGCGAAGATGGTGTCTTCGCAGAAATCAACAAACTGAATGTGCTTGAGCTTCGTGTTCTCCCTCTCGACAGTGCGCAAAAACGCCGCCTTTGTCTCTTGTACCTCCGGCGCAAAGTACAGTGCAAGCTGCGATGGATCGACGGGGAAGAACACACGTTCAACGCGCCCGCTCTTGCCCACAATCTCAACCACCGCAAGCTCCTTCTCAAAGTGCCGCATCAGCAGCTTGCCTGCCGTATGAAGTCGTTCATGGGGTGGAGGGCATTGGGGACGTTCATGTGTGTTTGATGTGAGATTGCGTGTTTGGGCAGCGTGAACAGTCGCCGAGACAGTTGGATTTGAGATGAAGAGAAGGGGGTGGGCACGAACACACACGCACACGCACACACACACACACACACACACAACACACACACACACACACACACACACACACACACACACACACACACACACACACACACACACACACACACACACGCACACACACGCGCACCTGCTGATCCTGGCTGGAGGAAGGTTGCGAGCTCGGTGTTGACAGCGGCATCGCCAAGCTGCCGCAGTTGCGTGAACACAATCACCAGCTTCAGGGCGCAGTCCATCGCAGGCTGCAGCGTGTTGGCCCGGAACTCCTGTCGTTGGTGGTAGTGATGGTGACGTCGCGGCGGAACAAAAAAAAAAACAATGGATGAATGGGTGGATGGGGGCGTGAGGGCGGACGGGAGCATGGCGGAAGGACAGCAATAGCTCGTGTATGGTGTGTTGGCTGCGACATTCGCAGCAACATCGACCAGGCTCAAGCACTCACGATACATGCCGGTGTCTGCATACATGAAACACGGTTGCACGCAGACATGAGAGCATTCAGAGCAGCAATCACGGGCGAAAACAGGCACAGATACACAGTGTGTTAACAGAGTCATCCGTGAAGAACCGCTGTGTGTGGATGGGCCATTGCAGGTGGGATGTGCTTCAAGAGTGAGCATTTCACCATGACGGAACAAAACGCACACACACACACACACACACACACACACACACACACACACACACACACACACACACACACACACACACACACACACACACACACACCTCGACTTTGACTGGGCAAACGCCGCAATGCCGCGAGCGACGAGACGGCACGCGCCCCTCTCTGCGAGCTGATTCTGTCTCCTCTCCCTCGTCTCCCGGCGCTGCTCAACAAGCGCTGATTCCGTGCTGGCGCCGTCTCCGTAGTCGTCAAGGTCATCGTCGCCTGTCGAGAGGAGTGGGCATCGTGATGCGATGGTATGATGGTCAAGTGGTTGCAAGCGGTGGTGTGAGATGGACATGGCGTGTTGCCTCACTGCGAGGTCGCGTGACGTTGTCTCCTATGCAAGTTTGTGCAAATATACTTGTACGCACGCACACACACACATACACGCACGCACGCACACACATACACGCACGCAAGCACGCACGCACGCACGCACGCGCACACACACACACACACACTTGCGCAACCTTTTGACTTTTGACACACCTTCGACCAGGTCCATGCTGTACTCATCGCGCCAGTCACAGCGCTTGCTGAGCGCCTGCAATAAGTTGACAAACACACGGTGCTTGTCGGCCGCGGGCACGCCAAAGTTTTCTTCTACACGTTGACACAGAAAACACGTGACACAACAGTGAGGTTATGTCAAGAAGGGAATCGAAGAAGCACATGTGCGTGCCAGTGCTAGGCATGCCACACGAACGAAGAACCCACACTAAACGAAACAAAGACGACACGCACAACACACAACACACACACAACACACACACACACACAACACACACACACACACACCATCTACGACAACACAGCACAAAGCAACACCGGCGCACGCATCGCACCTTCTGTGACGAGAGCGGTGAGCATGTTGATGAGCCGCAACAGGGCGTCACCGCGATCGCCTTCAGTGAGAGGAAGAGGGCGAGACATGTTTGACGCGCTTTCCAGCTGCTGGTTCATTGCATTCACGCGAATTGTCTCCTCCGTTCCCAGCCACGCGTCATGGAACGCCCTGTATACCATGCGACATCATTGTTGCCAGGCAAATGTGAGAGCAAACTCAAAGACGCAGACACACAAGACAAAGGCAGCAGATATCATGCACATAACAGCAAGACTGCATCAAAAAACCGCTCACACACGCACACATACACACACACACACACAGGAACGCATGCACGCAACAACACAACACGCAGCACACACACACGCACGCAACAACACAACACACACCTGATAAAGTGCCTGATGCTGTCTGTCTGGGAGCGCTCAAAGCTGCGGTAGAACGGCACCATGCGTAAGCAGTCGAGAATGTGCTTCTTCTGCTGCATCACAAGAGCGCGTCGCCACATGCCCGCAGTGCGTGGTGCCCCGCCCCTGCTTGCGCGCTGCTCTTGGCGTCGCTTCAGCACACGGTACGCGCGCATCAGCTGCCACAGGAACAGCACGCGGGCGGCTTGCGGCGCCGCCGGCTCTGTGTTCCGCAGTGTGATGGAGGCCGAGAAGCGCGACTGGCGTGCTGTGGTACTGGCCGCTGACGACGACGTTGAAGACGATGATGCTGACGATGATGTCGATTGCTTCGTGCTCTCCAGCATGCGTGAAATGCACGCGCGAACCTGATACAAAGGAACATGGAAAAACAACAGGCGGTGCAACAAGCAAACTGGTGTGAGTAAGTGCTCATGTCACAAAGAGCAAGGACAGTGCGTGGGTAGAAGCATCCCGTGCTGGCGCATTGCGTGGTGGCAGTGGCTGACCTGCGCTGGATCCGCCTTTGCGTCCTTGAAGCGCTGCGATGTTCGACGGAGAGCAAGCAGCTCCTCAGGGGATAGCTTCTCCCGGCACAATTGCACAAACACCTGCGCATACAAAACAAAACCATGCGAGGGCGTGAGGAAGTGGGCATTGACGTGCACGCAAACGCACACACACACACACACGCACACACACGCACACACACACACGCACACACACGATCGCGCTTATGCCCCCGCGCACCGTGGTGTTCGCGTCCACTTCCGCAGCGCTGCACGTTGAGCGGAAGGCATGCCCGATGCCGCTCACGTCTGAATCGGGGGGGGGGGGCGACGGATGAAGTGACATGTGTGTGTGTGTGAGTGTGTGAGTATATGTGTGTGTATGTGGATACACGAGTGTTTGTGTACGTGCGTGTGTGAACAGCACAAACTGTAAGTGTCCGCCCACGTCAGCCAATTCATCACATGTACGGGACAAACCTTGCTTGAGAGTGTACACATTGAGGATGCTGACGCACGCCTGACTCAAGCGCGCGGCAACGGGGAAGCGTACCAAATCCTACAGAGCAACAACACAACAGAGGCAGCAGCCAGTGAGGTGGCGGTGAGACATGAGAATGGGTAACAACGAGCACTCAAACTGCACAACCATTTCACAATGTACACGTGCAAGCGAGCAAGCCACATCGAATGGTTGGTGCTGGAAGCATCACCTGTGCTGTTGGCTTCAGCATGGTTGGATGGTTTTGCATCAGCAGGCTGTAACGCTCAACACGCGCCTGTTCAAACAAGCAGAGAAAGATGTTATGAGCATGCGCTTGCGCATGCGCAGTTGAGGTCAAACTGCCTACTCGGGCACGGCAGACACGGAACCCCCCCCCCCCACACACACACACACGCGCACACTTACACAAACAAATACACACCCACATACACAAAAAAAACCAAAAAAACATGCACACAAACAAACAACCAAACAAATACACACACGCACGCACACACACACACACACACAAAACAAACAAACACACACACACACAACACACCTGCAGGTAGGATGCCATGAGCGGCAGTGCGGTCATGAGGTGTGCCGTGCTTTCTTTGAGCTGCTCATCGGATGTGGCGTGGGGAAGGCCTTCGTACTCCGGGGCGCGGTCAATTACAGATAGTGCCGCGGTGGTCACAGCAGAGAACAGGTACAGGTCCAAGTTGAAGCTGGGCATACGCAGCACCGCCTGAACAAACGGCGTGAGCTGCCGTGCAAGGTGGCGCGTGTCGCTGTTGCCCGACAGCCGCATGTGCATGCGCGTGAGCAGCGTGGCCGTTGTCTCCAGCGTGTGCACGGGAGCAGAGTCACCAGAACTCGATGTGAACCGCGTCAAATGCCCGCACAGCATGGGCACAAGGCGCAGCAGCCGCCCTGCCTGTGAACTTTCCAGGTGGCGCGAGTCTGCAACACTTTCCAGCATCGCAACAGCACCATCCACCGTGGTCGGCAAAGCGTCCTCTTCATCATCAACACCATCACCACGATCATCATCATCATCGGCATCATCGACATCACTGCCATCGCCATGGCGAGCGTGGTTCGTGTTGAGGTCTGGCGTGAACGGTGTAGGGATGCAGCGCGACACGTGAAAGAGACATGAGCGAGCAGAGGAGTGCACAGAGGTATCCAGGGCAGACAGCTTTGTCAGCAACACCGGGTTGCTGCATGCATGAAGCACCGTACGCATGTGCGAGTCTGCAACGTCACACAGCAGACACGTGGCGCCCCCGTGGGTTTCAAAGAACGCCCGCAGCATGGGCAGTACCACCGATGCACACACGCGTGCAAGGCGCTGGCGCACGGCTTCGTGATCATCGTCGCCTTCATTGCCGCCGCGTGCTGCTGTTGCTCCTGCTGTGTCGCCAGTGTTTGTGCTTTGTGCTGACGCAGAGTGCTCGTTTGTTGCAGGCGGGGACCGTGTGGCGTGTCGCTGCGATGGCACATGCACGTCACCGCATCGGTGCAGGAACTGCGAGAACAGCTCAGCGCATGCCTTAAGCAGCTGGTTCACAACCGGTGGATGGCCCTGCGCCGTGGGCGACGCTGCCAGCTGCGCGTGAAACTGCGAGGCAACACCAGCACCCTCCGCCGGCTGCATGCCGCTTCCAAAGCGGCGGCGACGGGACCGCGGTGATGTCCGTGAGCGCACGAGACGGAGCGCATTCATGGCAGATGCGAAGGATGGGCGCTTTCGTCTCCGTGTTGTCCCGCCCGTCGAGGCGCTCTTCATAAGACTTGACGACGAACCAGTCGTTGTTCCTGCTGCTGCTGTTCCTGCTGCGCCTGTTGGTGTTGCTGATCCCGTTGCTGGTGCTGTTGTTGAGAGCGAGAGCTTCGATGCTGCTGGTGCTGGTGCTTCAGGCGTGTCTTCGTCATTCTCAGCATCGTCAGAGGGCGCCGCAGAGAGGTAGAAGCTGCGAACGATGGCCACCAGCGACCCGCGCACCATGTTCACGTCGTCAATGTGCGCCGTGCTGCGCAACAGCTCCTGCACGAGCAGGGCCAGCATGCGGTGCTCTGGCTCGGGGACGCCGCCATGCGTGTAGCGTGTCGCTGGCAGTAGGTGTTCGCGGAAGCACTCCAGCACACGCTGCAGCAGTGGCAGCACAAACCACCGCAACTGCTTGCTGCGCCGCTGCCAATCCACCACCGCATTGCCCTGTGTACCTGTCGTGCCTTTCGCGCGTGCTTCGTGCGCTACACCCTGCTGCCGTGACCGCCGGCGCTGGGGGCGGATGCGAGGGAGGGAGCGAGACCCTTCTTCCTCCTCCTCATCGCCACCGCCACCCGTGGAAGAGGGGGGTGTTGGCGTGCGCCGCGGTGCGTGGCTCGTGCACGTGAGCTCATCCACAACTGCCTGCGGCCACGTCTCGTCGTTGTCGTCATGCACACGCACGCGCGAGGGCCAGGAAAACCCGTCGGCCGCTGCCTGCTCTGCGCTCACATCAGCGCCAACCACCACGGCAGCAACCAGCCGAAGCAGCATGAGCGCAAAGCGCACGCCCTTGCGCGTCGTCTTCGTGCGGCGCGTGAGCTCATATCCGCTGGCAATGAGGTATCGAAGCGTCTCTGCACTGGAGTCACGATCGTACGCCTTCTGCTCGTCGGTGAGCTGATCGTATGGCATGAGGTCGGGGTGGCGCTGCCCCGTACTGCGCAGCTGCTGCAATTTCTTGACCGCCCACACGTCGTGCGAGTTCTCTGCGAGCTGCTCTCGCACTGCAAGCACATCCTCGCTCAGCCGGATGCCAGAGAGGTTCACGGGCTGTGGCCGCCACGACTGCGAGGGCGGCAGGGCCGGTGCTGGTGACGGCGATGACGTGGTTGGCGCGGATGATGCAATGGACCGCGTTGCATCCCGGCCACCACCAGGACCATGGGCCGAGCCGCTTCCGCCACCGTGATTGCCATCTTCGTCGGCATCGTCATCGTCGTCATCATCATCGTCATCCTCCAGGTGCCTGCTGATGCGAGCGGATGCGGAGCGAGACAGAGGGCCCGTCAGCCCACGGCCGCCACTCCCACTGCGAGAGAGCGTGGTTGGGGTGGCGCTCGCCGTCGTCGTGCCAGACGCTAAAGGTGCGTTGCTTGCTGCACCGGCAGTGCCACTCGTCTGCTCTTCACCAGCAGAGTCGTCATCATCGTCGTTGTCACCACCATTCCCGCCGCCCTGGTGCTGGCGAGAGCGCTCTTGCTCCGATGGCGTGGCGGCCAGCCGTGCCGCGCGCTGCCGCTGAAGCGTGAAGCTGTCTGCTTTCTTGATGGTCCAGCCAAGGGCCATAATCACCTTCACCTGTTCCCGGCTCGTCTCGCGGTTGTATGCCTTATCCTCTTCCGCCAGCTCCTCGTATGGGCGAAGCAGCGGATGTTTCTTCCGACTGTCGTCGCGCTGTGGACCATAGGCCCACCCCTGGCGAATCTTCGCCAGCGCCCACAGCTCGTGCGAGCGCTTGGCAAAAGCGTCCACAAGCGCCTCCAGGTCCTCCGTCAGGGTGATGTGCGACGTGTCAACCGGTGCGGGGCGGTACGGGCCGCGGGGATCGCGCTGCAGCCACCGCTTCTCGCCAGCCACCATCTGCGTGTGCATGGCCGGGCCAACAGCAGCCGCCACGGATGACAGGCATTCGAGCACCAGCGTGCGCAGCGGATCCGTGTAGTTGGCGGGCGCCTTGTCCAGGTTGCGATGTGTGTGCAGCGCTGCTTGCCACACCTCCACAAACGCAGCCATGCTCACCTCAATGCAGTCATCGCCAGCAACGCCATACACCTCTGGTCCGGGCAGCGGCGTGCTCCTGCCGCTGCCGTCACCGCCGCCACCGCTGATGTCAAACGCCAATAGCGGCTGCTGCTGTCCGGATGTGTTGGGGCCGGGTGACGAGGAGGAAGCGCGCGCCGCTGCTGCAAAGGGGAAGTTGCCTGTGTCACGTGCAGCCGCGTCGGTGTCGGCCTGTCTGCGGAACACGGGCGTGTAGGACGACGCACCACGGTAGTAGTCTGCGTGGGCGGTGTAAAAGTCACGCAGCACGCGCAGCAGGCACAGTGACATGGGGCTGAAGAGGTCGTGGCGCAGGCAGCGCACGGCAGAGCGGAGGAACCGCACGAGGGAGCGCGGGTTGGAGTAGCGAAGCAGCGTGGACACGCACAGGTTCAGGTCACGCGTGCGCTTGAGGTTCTTGCCGACGAGCGGTGCGCACTTGACCAGGTTTGTAATCACGTCCTCCACCAGAGAGGCATACTCCTCGCTGTTGGCAAACAGGGCACCGTGGCGGTACAGGAAGGGCAGCGTGACCTTGAACATGTGCTTGATCGGGCACTGCGCAGCAATGGCCAAGAATGACAGGCTGCACACGCTGGAGCTGCGAGACAGCGGGCTGACTGTGCCTTCGCCCGTTGCTGCCCCTTGTGCAGTTGCAGTGCTCGATGCTGCTGGTGCCGCTGCCGACGATGACGCTGCGGTGCGTGCTGATGTTGCTGATGCTGCTGTTCCTGCTGTCGTTGCGGATGTGGTGGTGGTGGTGGTAGTGGCGGTGGCAGTGGTGGTGTTGTCAGCACCATCACGACCACTGCCATTCTCCTCGTCACCATCGTTGGGATCGATTTCCTTCATTGCCGCGTGAATGTCCGGCAGAATGACGTGGCGCACGAGGTCAAAGAGCTGTGCCTGGTCCACCACCTTGAACACGGCCAGGAAGAAGTTGAAAAACGGCGTCTTGATGGCCTGCGGGGTCACCGGCGAGCGCAAAATGTCTTCAAGGCTAGATTGCGGAAGAAGGGTCCGCAGCACCGTCTGCGTGCTCTCGTGTGCCGCTGCCGCCACCGCATGCACAGCAGACTTCATCGTGGAAGCCTCGCCCTTGTCCCGGCCATCATGCTGCTGGCCCTGCTGCTGTGCGCTGTCCTCGCCACTGCCACTGCCCGAGCCCGCTGACGTGCCGTCTTGACCAGACGCGGGGCCGTCGTGTTGGTGGTGGTGGTGGTGATGATGGGAGTCGTCGTCATCATCGCCGCCACTGAGTGAATGTGCAGCAAGCGATGGTGCCTTGGTGAGCGGGAAGCGAACAGCAGACGAGACCACCGCCCTCCGGTTGTTCAGCTTGGACTGCAGGGCGAGCCCAGTGCCGCGGGCCCCTGCTGTTGTGATGGTGGGCATTGCTGCCGCTGTGGGCTGGCTGCCTGGCACTGGCGTTGCTCGTGCTGAGCTGCTCAGCCACGAGAGCGAGTGCAGCGGCGGGCGGTGGGCCTTTGCTTTGCCCGCCACGCCTGGTATGCCTGAAAGCTGAGTGTCAGCATCCATGGCAAGCATGGCAGTTTTGCTGCTCTCATCACCATTGCGGGTCGTAAACGAAGGCTGGGCACCTGCCGTTGACACACCACTGCGACGTGATGCTGAAGATACGGCTGCTGTTGACGAGCTGGCGCTCAATTCATGCAGAGGCGTCTCCGCACACGCTGCAAGCAGCTCCACCAGGTCCACGTGGTACCTGGCGATGGTGTTGCGTGGGAGGGATTGCGAAGAGAGGTCGTGAGTGCGCGCGCGCGTGTGTGCGTACGTGTGCGTGTGTGTGAGTGAGTGTGAGTGAGTGAGTGAGTGTGTGAGTGTGCGTGCGTGTGAGTGTGAGTGAGGAGGAACAAAAAATGGTGAATCGGGACTACAAACGCACGCAAACAGCACATGCGAACAAACGTTCGCCTACGTACTGATGTCTGCGCACACACGCACGAACACATATGAATACCCACATGCACGAAGCACACACCGTATGGTTGGCGTGATAATCGTCTCTGGTCCGCGCATCTCTGACAGGAGGCGAGACGTGGCGTTGGCCGCAAACGCCGGCTGAAGGCATTGCACCTGCACAGCACGCGGGTTTGTGCCAGCAGCACGAGCATGAGTGGGAAGATGAAGCTGTGACACGTCGAGGCAGGAATTGCAGCTGATACACTTCAATACAAACACAAGCACACACACGCATACTTGCACACACATGCACACATACACGTACACACGCACACATACACATGCACCACGTGCGCGCGTACCTTGCGCGTGAGTGATCGCAGGACCATGGATGCGCCGATATCGAGTGGCTGGCCCTGCACGTTGACAATGTGCTTCAGGAGCGAGAGCAGGCGGCTGCTGCCAAACGACGTGACGACGGTGACCTTTTCGCCATCTACAACCTCCGAGGACAGGCTTGCTTCGAGCAGGTCGATGATGTGGTCGATTGTTTCCAGCTGCACCTGCGACGAGAGGTGCGCGTTGTCCCTGCACATACAACGAGGAGAGGAGGAACGTGTTGGATGGGTGAGGGCGAGACAACAAACAGAGCCATGCACACACACATACATACAAGCAAGAAGCTCGCGCGCACACACACACACACACACACACACAAGCAAGGTATTCGCACACGCACACACATACGACCCGAACACACCTGACAATCTCGATGAGAACGTCGACCACAAACGGCACGCTGCCGGACGTACTTTCCTCCAAAGCGGCAAAGGCCTCATCTGTAAAACAACGAGTTGGTCAGCTGACGTCTGCCATGTTTGACTCGAGCAAGGGATACACATAACAAACAAAAAAAAAAAGCACGGGCGCGCACACACACACACACACACACACACACACACACACACACACACACACAAAATACAAGTATTCACACACGCCAAGAACAAAGTCCAAGCACACCCACACACACACACACACAAAATACAAGTATTCACACACGCCAAGAACAAAGTCCAAACACACACACAATACACGCACGCACGCACGCACACACACCGTCAAAGATGTAGTCTGGGTTGGCGAGGAGGAGGTCAAGGAGGCCTGTAAAGTGGGGGAAGAGGGCTGCCTGGTTGCCCATGCTACCGGACATGGCGTGGGTGCGACAGAACCGCACGAGAAAGCGACATGCAGCGTGCACCAGCTCAAACCGCTGCGCGGCGCTACCGTGGCGAACAGCATAGTGAATGACGCGCACAGCAAGCGTGTGGCAGTCGAGACTTCGCAGAATGTCCGGGTGCGTGGCGCGGATTGGAGAGCGCGTGAGTGCACGCAGCAGCGAGACGACCCTGACCTCTTCCTCCTCCGTCATCAGGCATGTGAGGCGAAGGTGAAGCTCTTCCACCATCTCCATCACGCGCACGGGCTCCGCCGCGGTGCTGAGGAGATAGAAGTTGGGCAGAATGTCGAGGGCTTCCTGCACGGTGCTATGCTGTCGGTACAGGAGCCACGAGCACAGATACACCAGGCGCTGGTGCGACCTCGGATCCTGGTGATCATTTGAAACATGATGGTAGACATGGAAGTGAGATTGGTATTTTTTTGTTTTTGTTTTTTGGGGGGAGGGAGGAGGGAGTTGTGTGAGATGTGAACAGAGACATGCATTTCACGCAGCGTCGAGGCTGTGGGAAGGAGGGACATGTAGGGAATGAGCAAATGAGTGCGCGAGGCAAGGAGGAGAATGGCATGTTTGAAGCACACGGCGTATCACCTGCATCCACGCTGTTGTGCTGTCCGTGATGAGCTCGCCAAGCGACCGCTGCCACCCGCTTCTCTGTCGACACAAATGCAACATTGATTAGCGTGAGCATCAGTTGGAGAATAAAGTGCATACTTATGTGGGTGTGCTCGATGACCAACGCATTGTACGAATATGTGTGTCTCTATGTGTGTATGTGCGTGTGTGTATGTGAGGGCGACGCAATTACGGGAACGAACTTGGTGGATCCACGTGGAGTAGAATGACTTCAGCTGCTTCCACAGCACAAGCCGCTGACTGTTGATTTGCGCGCGTGTGTCATCTGTTCCACCATCATCAGCGCTCATCCGCACAGGTGCACCCCTTGTGCCAACAAACCCTTCAATCTGTACACACAGAGATGCAATCGTGAGCGTGCGCGTATGTGAGTGACAGACACCACGTACACGTGTGTCAGAGCGTGTACGAGCATCTCAGCGTACATGCATGTTAGCGTGTGTGCGTGTGGACATGTGCAGGACAAGGCGCGTGTGTGGGTCAAACATGCATCTTGTTGCCAATTCACGTGTCTGGGACGCAACGCAGCGCAACACATCACCTGTTGTGCGACGGGCTTGCGCATCTCCACATCGAGCTTTGATTCGTGCAGGTGCATGTTGTGTGCGCGCTGCTGCTGCAGGTCCGCTGCCGTTGAGAGGAACGTGACACCGCATGACACGAGATCAAGCAGCCACCGCTCCATGAAGATGTCGCAAAAGTCGTGGAACAACACCACCATCGCCGTCTTCACCGCGTCACTCAGGCCCTGCGCGGCATTTGACATCCAAGCGGACAGCGAAAGAGGAGAGTGGGGGTTAAGATGCGACAATACCAAATGAGCCAACACACCTTGCAGAGGTTGCACATGACGCAATCAGCACAGGACTTTCAAAACACACACACGCACGACATCCGACGCAAAACATGCGCCAGTGTGTTTGCAATGCTGCCCACCTTGATCTGTGCAACGCCGATGAGGTTCAACCCAATGTCAGGGCTTGACACCAACACATTGCTGCTACTGCTGTTGCCGGCGTTGTTGTTGCTTGCACTGTTGTTGCCAGCGTTGTTGCAGCTTGCATTGTTGGCGTTGTCGGTGCTGTTGTTGGTGCCAGCAAAGCGGGTTGCGTCAATCAGACGGAGCAAGCACAGCATGTCTCGCTCCTCGAACAGCATCATGCGCATGAACCGGCTGCAAACCAGCAGCAGGCGTGCAATGATGGTCTGCTGCAGCGAAAAGCACACGCCGCCTGCCTGTGTTGCTCGCAGCAATTCAAGCTTCAGTCCATCCAGTGCAGCCTGTTTCATCATGCCAAACGAGAACGATTCCATCTGTGGGCTGGTCTGCGCTGTCGCTGCTGCCCCTCTTCTTGTGCGCAGTGGCTGCTGTTCTTGCTGGTCGCGCTGAACCCGCAACTGCTCAAGCTGTCGTGACTGCAAGCGCGTGTATGTACGAGATCGTATGTCAGTGAGTGTGCATGGATGTTGTGTATACATACAGTGTGCGTTGTGTGTGTGTGTGTGCGTTGTGTGTGTGTGTGTGTGTGTTTGTGTAATAAGACGCAGTGAGCTGTTTCCATCGCATGTGTACGTGATTCGCGCAACATCAGCAACCCCCCCCCCCCCAAAAAAAAAAAAAAAAAAAAAACACAAGACACCCAAACAAAACGCACAACACACCTTCTTGAGAGAGTGGAGTGACATGCGTCTACGTTTGCTTGCGTCGTCCTGCCAGGGAACAATGAACGGGCCGCCTTTATTGACGTGGCGGCGTGAGTCGTGCATCTGTGGCAGGAAGGGAACACGGTGGTGAAGGACAAGAGAGAGGGGGAGGGGAATCATGTGAGCATTCACAGTCGTGGCACAATTGTCCGCAACAACTACACACACACACACACGCACACACACGCACACAAACGCACACACACACAAACACGCACAAACACACACACACACACACCCGTCATCCCAAGAACAAACGCAATCTCATAAAAACAACACGCAATAACAAAAGCACAACCATTTGCGCGTACATGAACCCACACACACACACACGCACACATGAACACATCGACTCACTTCAAAGAGGAGGTCCCAGGCCGCTAGGCGAACACGGCTGTCGGTGTACTGGCTGCTGACCGTTGCGTGCATGATGTCTGGCGTGAACACGCGCGAGACAAGCTGGATGGCGGTATCGTTACCGTGTGCACACACCTGAACATGCGATGTTGGGGTGAGGTGGGAACGTATGATGAGCACAGCATGACAGTTGCAATCTGCACACACATGCCTCTGATGTCCATACACACACGCACACACACACAAATACACATTTGTGTACACGCATGCATCACGTCAGCATGCTCCAATAGGCAACAAACACATCCCTCGCACAACTAAGCGAACAAGCGAAAAAGCAAGCAAGCACGTGTGTTATACTTTTCCCAGGAGGTTGATGGTCTCTGCCGCGTACTCTGCCAAGCGGGGTTCCTCCAACAGCGACTGCGCATCAACCCGCCCCATGAGGGGAACTGAGAACACAAGCGCACGTGCGGCCGCCATGCCGACACGGCAGTGGAACGACGCGTCCACCACCTTACATGCACCGGACACACCCGCGTCATCGCCACCGCCGTGCGCTGAATTCTCGCCATCGCCACCGCTGCGTGCTTGATGCCCAGTCGTGAAGACGTCTGCGGCAGTTGCTCTTGCTGTCGAGTGCGAAGGCTGTGGGTGTACGGGCTCCCACGCGTCTGTGCGCAGCAGGAACAGCGTGAGATTGCGCGGCAACACATATTCATCGTCAGCTGCGCCGCTGTTCATGGTGTCGCCTGTGCTCTCCTCAGCCGTGCTGGACCGCGTTTGGCTGATGAGCAACAAACCACTGTCCCCTTCATCATCATCATCATCATCACCGTCACCATCGCCACGACCGCCACCACGACCGCCATCACCATCGGCACCAGCTTGAGCAGTATGGCCACTGCCAGTGTTCAGGACATCAGTGCTGCACGTGGTGCGTGTGTATGCGTGTGGTGTTGGGCTGTCCAGTGCAGTGGCCACCATTGCCCGTGACAGCGGACCAACGGGGGCAAGAAGCCCCTCAGGCGCAAAGTCGATGCGAAGCGCAGTGTGTCTGCTTGGATCCAGCGAGCAGAACGGGTACAGGGCACCCTGCACGCGGTTGCTGATGTGTCGTGTTGCAACCGTGCGCCCATCCAGCGACAGCGTCGCCGTGCGCGCATCAATGTTGAGCTCGATGATGAACCGCAGAGGGCGGTGGTCTCGCACGGCTGCAACAACAGCTGCATGACGCAACACGCTCGCTCCTTCAAACAACAGCCCCTGGCGTGCATCCACCGTCCGCGTGTTGGGTGGAGACGAAGAAGACAATGATGATGACGGTGCTGATGATTCCTCAGCCATTGGCGGTGAAGTGTTGCCTGACGTGGAAGCGGAGCTGGCCACAGAGGACGACAAGCGCCGGCGTTGAAGGCGCGTCAGGGGACCGCGACTGCGATCAGAACGCGCAGCCGACCGCTGTTTTTGCTGCTGCTGCTGCTGTTGTTGTTGCTGCTTTGGCTGGTGTTGCTGCGTGTTCTGCACATGCTTCACCACCACGCGCGCGTTGCTGTTGAGTGGATTGAGCAGGCAGGCATGTGCCGCGTGAGTACAGACAACAACGTACATGGAACAAATCAACAGCAATCTGTCACGCAAAATTACTCGACACACCAGCAGTGCAGCTACAATCACCCACGTTGAAACCATCTTCCCCTCCCCCACCTCCCTCTCGAGC
This sequence comes from Salpingoeca rosetta, assembly GCF_000188695.1. Lineage (NCBI taxonomy): Eukaryota > Choanoflagellata > Craspedida > Salpingoecidae > Salpingoeca > Salpingoeca rosetta. Next base: position 174,260 of record NW_004754920.1, on the reverse strand, counting down.
GGCTTCCATCTGGTATCGCCCCCCCCCCCTCCTCGGGCTCACCTCTCATCTTCAAAGCCTGGCATGAAGATGGCGGTGGTGAGCCCAAACCAGCTCGTCACCAAGTCGTCCTCCACGCTGAAGGTGATGGCAAAGGCGAACCGGCCCGAGAGTCCGCTCAACCGGACACCGAGCGAACTCCGGAACGAGGGCTGCGGCAGGATGCCAGCTGATATTGTTGGATGTACGTGTGTGCATGTGCATGTGTGTGTGTGCATGTGTGTGCATGTGCATGTGTGTGTGCGTGTGTGTGCATGTGTATGTGTGTGCGCATGTGTGTGCAGACACACGTGAGGACAGTTGCACCACAAGCAACACAAAAAACCATGCATGATCAAACACAGGAAGAATAAGAAGCAACAACAAGCAACACTTCAGCACGAGCATGAGCTACAACTGCAGCAAACAACAACATCACCACCACCACCACCACCAACAGCGTGAAAAAGCTGACCTGACTGCTCTGCAAGTGCCGTCTGCTTGATGGTGAAGGAGAGCGGGTGGAGCTGGTGCTCAACAATGTACAGCCGCGGGTCCAGCGGAAGATAGCGGGGCACGTGGCCAGAGTAAAACAACGCAGCCGTCTTTGCGAGGTCGTCCACCGTGTGTGTGTGTGTGTGTGTGTGTGTGTGTGTGTGTGTGTGTGTGTGTGTGTGTGTGTGTGTGTGTGTGTGTGTGTGTGTGTTAGAATTGCGGGTTGAGTGGGTCAGTCAGGGCTGTGTGACAGCAATCATGCGGATGTTTCAGCAACAACACCAACACACGTGCGACAGAGAAACCTGCTCCATAATGACAGACACCACGACAGCGAACCACCCCGCTTCCGTCGCACCTGAAGGACTTTGAGAGTCTCCACAGCAAGGTCAAGATCATATGCCTTCTCCGAGTCTGAGAGCTCATCGTAGGGAATCAGCATGGGGTGCTTCTTCGCTCCGTCGTCACGAACGGCCGCAAACGACCACCCGTCCTCAATCTTCCCCTTTGACCAGATCTCGTGCACGTTCTCTGCCAGCTGCTCCCCAACCTCATCCAGCAGTCCACGGGGCAGTTGCACCTGCACAAGCGATGGCACGTGTGTGTGCGTGTGTGTGTGTGTGTGTGTGTGTGTTTGTGTGTGTGTGTGTGTGTTTGCGTGTGTGTGTGTGTGTGTGTTTGTGTGTGACAAGGGCGCAACATCGTATGGAAATCAGCAACGTCAATGTCACACGTGAGTACACGTGAAAACATAATGTGCGCCACATGCACGCAACTGCTCGCCCACCCGCTCACAGTTTGATCAACACACGTCACGCCGCAGCAACGCACCCTGCTTGTGTCGAGTGGGCGTGGCACAAACACCTCTGCGGCGCCTTCACAGAACGGCCCGTGCAGGAGAAGAATTCCGGTGTTGATTTCGTCATTCCGCTTCTCCGCCGCGCTCAAACCGTCAACAGACGGCGCACTGGCAGTCGCTGTGTTCGTTGCAGTTGTCGCTGCTGATGTCATCGCACCCACATCGGCGTCTGTGTTCCCTGCACGCGAAAGTGCGTGTGTATCCCCCTCGCTGCTGGTGCTGGTGCTGGTGTTGCCGTTGGTGGTGTTGTCGACGTCAACAAACGCGATGGGCACGGTTGCCATGCGCATAC
>NW_004754920.1:152596-167596 GCF_000188695.1 Salpingoeca rosetta | reverse complement strand
CTTCGACGCGGAAATAGTCCTGTCGCATTCGCCGCACCGCTGCTTTGCCTGCAGGCAAAAAAAAAAAAAAAAATCAAGACCATCGAGACGAAAAGGCAAGGGTGGTGTGAACTGATGCCGAGCCACAAGCGGGCGAGCGAGCGAGCAAGCGACTGCGTTGGTCCGTTCATGAATTGACACAGAGGCTTGAACAGATCAGACCACCAAATACAAACGTCAACGGCATCATCACCACCTCATCCACAAGAGCACCACTCTTCCTTCACCTCCCCTCGCACTGTTCTGTGTCGCACCGTGTGACAGGAAGGAGCGGAGCTGGATGATGAGCTGCCGGAACGCAAACACGACCGACGCCGACGCCGCGCCAACCTGCAGCACGCGCACGCGCAGTGGTGGTGGTGGTGGTGGTGGTGGTGGTGAAAGGAGAGAGTACAACAGGTTGGCGTGTTAGGCAGTGATTGTGAACTCATGAAGCAGTGGGATGGTTGGTTGTTTGCTTGGTCGATTCCTGTGATCACTGAATCTGCAATCACTGAATCTTGGTACATGATCTTGGTACACGTAATGACAAAAACACACATGCACGCACGACCCAACCAATGGCTCATCCACCGAAACGAACCTGCGGGCGGGCGTACAGCCCCGCGAGGAACGAGAGCATGCGCTGGCGTGCGGCGATGATGGCGGCAACATCGCGAGCAATGACCTCCTCCAGCCGAACAAACTGGAACCCGTCGTCCACGTGCGCTGACGTCCGCGGTATGACGAGCACGCGCGTATCGTCGTCGTCACCAGCAGCGGCCGCCTGTCGTGTGCACACGCGCACACAGTGCATTGAGGCGGGGGATTATGGACAAGGGGACAGGGCAGTTGCGTGAGTGCATGGATGTGTGTCAATGTTAGTCGTATGCGGTAGTTGGAGTACGTGTCCGTGTGTGAGTGCGTGGTGGTGTGTAAATGTGCGGCTTTGTTGCACGTCGGGACGTAGAGAACTGTACGTGAGCAAATTGTCATCGCACATGTTCAAGCACATGGTGGGTGCATGGCGTGCACGCGAGCTCACCTGCGCCGAATCGCTTGCTGTTGGGGTGACGTCGACGAGAATGCCGGTTGCATTGTGGCGCAGCAGCACCTTCGTGTCGCCAATCACAACGTGGCTTCCCTGCAACATAACCAACGACAGCATGGACGCACACACGGACAAAGGGGAAGACAGTGAGTCGGAGACATGAAAAAGTAGCACTGTCAAATCGTCAAAGGTAGGCACGTGAGTGCGCACACCCGCAGGCGCGCTTACTCAGGACCACACAGCCCACACACATGCACAGTCACAGTCACATGCACACACTGTCACACGCACTCACTGTCACACGCACACACACACACTCACACACAAACACACGCACACACACGCATATACACACAACCACACACACAAACACACAAACACCCAACGCAACATGCGGAACGCACTGGCATCATGGGCTTCTTTGGCAGAATGTCCAGGACAGTGCTGCTGTTGGAGGGAATGATGGTGTCACGGGCACGCGCCGAGCTCTCAGCAATGGCACTCGCCCTCACCCTGCCATCACCGTCATCACCATCATCATTGCCATCAAGCACGTCAGCTTCGCCCATCATCTCCATAGGCTCCGCTTCAATCAGGGGCACGCTGACAATGTAGTCCTCCTCGCTTCGAGGTCGCACCGCATTCGCTGATCGCCGCGGCGTTGCCAGCAAGCGATAGGTCACGCTTGGCGAGCGACTGCCAGCGGCTGATGCCGAAATTGGTCGGGCGAGTGGTGAGAGCACGCGTGAGCGAATGCGGCCGCGGTACATGGACTTTCGGGAGGCGGCAGGGTGTGTTGCGCCCTGGAGCTGTGATCGGGAGCGCACGTGGTAGGGCGGGTGCTGCTCGTCCTCGTGATGCTCCTGACCATCATCTACACCGTCGTCGCCGTGATTGTCATCGTCATCGTCATCATCATTGTTGTCATCGACGCTGCGCGTGCGCTGCCTTCCCCTTGTCTCAACTCCTCTGCTGTTGTCATCATCATCCTCGTCATCGTCGTCGTCATCATCAGGAGCACCAACTGTCACACCAGGGGTGGTGCGACGTGGAACCTGAAGAGAGCTGCCACTCCCACTCCCACTGCCACTACCGCTGCCGCTGGCTGTTGTTGCCAGCATTCGGTGCAACGGACGTTGCGGTTGCGACTGCTGCTGTTGGTGCGCTGATGATGTTGACAGGGTGCGTCCACTGGTGCTCCCGGTCCGCGTTGCCGTTGTGGAGGCCGATGTAGATCGTGGCAGCGGTGTTGGGGTTGGCGATGCGCGTGGGTTGATCGTCTCGCCACGAACAAGCCCGCGCTGCTGCTGCTGCTGCTGCTGCTGCTGTTGTCGTGATTGTGATTGGTGTTGCTGTTGGTGCTGTGTGGATGTGCTATCGTCGTCGTCATAATCATCATCTGAGGGCGCGTCGACCATCACCGTCTGGGAGGACATGACCTGCAACATCAGGCACTCGCCAGTGGCAAGGCTGACGGTGTTCGTCGTCGTCGTCGCGGTGGTGTGGTGGTGTCATGGCAGTGGTGGTGTCATGGCAGTGGTGGTGGTGGTGGACGTCAAAAGGACAGGAATTCAGACAAATTTGAGAACAGCACATGCACTACAACACGCGACACACATACACACACACACACATGCCGCACCTCCTGAGCCTGATTTTGTCTGCGGCGGTGACGGCGGACCCGCGCCACGAGGGCGCCACCTTCTCCACCCGCCACAGCGTTCGTGCCTGCCAGACCACGGATGTATGTGTGTGTGTGTGTGTGTGTGTGTGTGTGTGTGTGTGTGTGTGTGTGTGTGTGTGTGGGTGTGTGTGTGTGTGTGTGTGGGTGGGTGTGTGCAGACGTGAGTGAAGGGACGGGTGGCAATGCACATGCACACATGTGCATGTGTGTTCGTGTGTGTGCGTGCACACGCTGACGTGTGGGCGCGAGTCACGGTAGGAGCGGCTGTGAAGGATTGTGTGTGCCGTCCAAAAGATGTGCAAGTGCAAAGGGTCAGTCACCTCTCGCAGTCCTTCTGGTGCCGACGGAAGGATTTCAACAGAAGACACAAACGTGTGGGCCGTGGCATCTGCCATCATGATGTTGTTGAAGTGGCAGTGGTGACAATAGTGAGCAGGCAAGTGAAGGTGAATGGAAAACAGCATGTGCATACAACGGACAAAGGAAAGAAAGTTCATGTCGCACGCACCCTCACCTTCGCCGCCGTGGCGCATGCGGGCAAGATGCCATTTGACCGTGTTGGTCTGCAATGCAACGCGCACAAGCACACAACACGTCGGTAAGTGGTGTCAATGTGTGTGTGTGTGTGTGTGTGTGTGTGTGTGTGTGTGTGTGTGTGTGTGTGTGTGTGTGTGTGTGTGCAGCTGTGTTTGCTGTTGTTGCTGTTACCAAACCATGAGGACTTCAGCAACAAAGGCGCAATTTCACTTGCAAGCGGAGAAAGACAGTGTTCCCAAGCACAAGAATCCCCACAGCAAACAGCAAACACACACATGCACCCACACATGCACCCACATGCACACACACACATGCACACACACACACATGCACACACACACACACACATGCACACCAACGCACCGGGGTGGCGAGGACGCCTTTGCTGCGCAATGATCGCAACTGCACGACATCATCCCCGACGAGCGACGGCGTGACGGCCGGTGCATGTGCGCGCGCACGATAGGGGATGATGCACCACGAGGTCTTGTAGAAGGATGCGACGACGCGCATGCTGGTCTGGCCGAGCTCCACACGCACATACCGCTGCTCCGGTTCGCTCACCAGATACACCTCGTCTCCCATGCACACCTGCAGGTTGAGCAGAGCGACAAATGCGACGCGAAAGGGTGGGTACACGCTCGTCAAGATGATGCAGATGATGACGGGAGTGGTGTGCATGATTGGGAGGGGGGTGATGATGACACAAACAAGCGACACAGACCATGTGCAACCACAAGGAAGAAGCACACGCGTGTGCTTGTATTCGCGCGCGGGGTCATCCATGCCATTGCTGCATCACCCAGCGGATACACCGCCCACAACACACGACACACACGTACGTAACCCCCACATGCACTCACACACACGCACACATACACACATACACACATGCACACATACACACACATACACATACACATACACACACATACACACACATACACACACACATACACACGCGCGCGCGCACCTTCTCGCCCTCGCTGCGCTGGTGTGTGGCGGACTTGACGCGGAACCACGTCTTTGCACTGCTGGTTGCGGCGGCACCAGGGTCAACCAGCCCAACGCGCAGAGCTGCGATGGGACAATGTGCAACACAACGCGAGGCGGGGGAATACATGAGACGTGTGCAGTTAGTGGGGTGGTCGTACGCAAACGCACGTGTACTCACATAGCCGCACATACGCGCACGCACGCACAGCAGCTGCTCACCGAGGCCCTGTCCACCATCGCCTTGTGTCGGCGCGTCTGTGTGCAAGCATGCGAGCAAGCGCTGGCTGGCCACGTGCATCAACTAATCCACCACCGCAGAAAGCAGAAGACGACATGCAGCCACGCGCATACGGACGTGAAGACACGCACACGCACACGTACACACACGCACATGCACACACACACACACACGCACCCACACACGCACCCACACGCACACACACGCACACAATGTGAGGACATGAAGGAACACAAAACGCATGTGAGTGCACAGTCCACGTGCTTATGTCCGCAACACGTCCCCTGCAACCTCATCCGCCCCACACACACTCTCACGCACTTACACACCTGTACTGCGTGACCGTAAAGCACGGTCTTGTTGGTGCCGGCCTGGAAGGCCGCACTGGACATTTGCGGAAGTCCACGAGCAGAGACCGCCATGACGACTTGAAACGTGCAGGTGGTGACATCGCCGACACTGGCCATGGGCGTCTCCTCGGGGTGCTGGGTGAGATCGCGTGCCGTCAGGCCAGTCGTGCGGCTGGTGAGAGACGGTTCGCGCATGCTCGCATGGCGTGAGCGCTGCTCGTTCTCCACAGTCACTGTCGGGGCCAGCAGTCCAAGCGAGTAAGTCGAGCTGTTCAGGAGAGTTTGCTGGTCCTGCTCCTGTTGTTGCTGCTGCTGCAGTTGCTGTTGCTGCAGAGGCAAAGATGAGGAAGACGAGGGGTCATACTCGGCCGTGCCGAGCGGCTTCAGGCTGCACGCATCGCTTCCAAAGGCCTCCCCCGTGAGCAGCCCCGTGGCCAGCCCACTGCAGCACGACAGCTGCACCAGGTCGCCCGTCTGCAGCGCCTTCTCTCCTCCACCACCCTCCATCTTGCTTGGTGTGTGCGTGCGTGCAAAGTACTGATTGTGCTTGTCGCAGGAACTACTATTCCGCGACCTCGCACAAAAACGGTCTCCGACAGCACAATTATTCTGTAACGAACCACCGCACATACAGCAACGCAATATGGATCAGAGCAGCGTGGACGAGTTCTGTCGGCAGACGGGGCAGACGCCGCAGGTGGCGCAGTCGTTCCTCAGCCAGCACGGCGGCAACGTGAACGTACGTAACAAGGCAAACACGCCTTGTCTTCGCCGAGGGAGGGAGTTGTGTGGTTGTTTTCTGATGATGATGAGGAGAAGGAGGAGGAGGAGTGGGGTGAACAGTGTACCATGCACCAACCGAGCAAGACAAAGACAATTGTCGACAACAGGATTGATGTGATGTGGCCTCTCACAGCATGCTGTTGTTGTTGGCATTGATGGTCGTGTGCCATGCCCTGACTCAATGTACTGCATGCAATCGCTTGTGTACAGGCGGCTGTGAGCGCGTTCCGGTCAGAGGCTGCCAGCTTTGGCTCGCAGGCGCAGTCTGGCTCAAGCGGGTTTGCCACGCTCGCCAGCATGCAGAGGCAGAGCGCACCGCCTTCCTCCGGGCGCCGCTTCGCCACCCTGGCAGCGATGAACAACGACAACGATGATGACGATGACGATGACAGGAGCAACACATACTATGCCGGTGGCCAGCGCAGGTCAGATGAACTGTCTACTGTGTGTGTGTGTGTGTGTGTGTTTGTTTGTGTGTGTGTGTGTGTGTGTTTTCAATCTGACCATTTCCTCCATTGTTCGATCCACGCTCACGCGTGTACATTTTCTTGCTTCGCCTTCCCCAATCCCTTGATGCTGTTCCGCCAGCGGCGTCGCTGTTGAGGGCGGCCCTCACGGCAGACAAGACATGATGCAGAGGCTGATTGCGGAAGCAGAAAAGTGAGCGCAAGTCAACAATGTATATATGTGTGTGGCACGCGTTTGTAAGCTGCATGAGCCTCTCTCTCTCGCTCTCGCTCGTGCGTTCACACATGTACCTGTTGCATTACAGGCGCGGCATGTCATTTGAGGAGTACATGGCAGAGGAAGCAAAGCGCAAGAAGGCCGCCAACAAGTTCCGCGGCCAAGGTGCGAATCCATCGTAGTGTTGCTAATGTATGACGATTTGCGCCTCCATGGTCTTTCTATCTATTTGCGTGCGTGCTGATCTTCTGCTGCCTCTGTCCGTTTGTCTATCTGTGTGTGTCTGTGCGTCTGTGTATCTGCGTGTGTGTGTGTGTGTGTGCGTCTGTGTATCTGCGTGTGTGTGTGTGTGTCTGTGCGTCTGTGCGTGTGTGTGTGTCTGTGTGTGTGCGTCCGTCTGTCTGTCTCCCACTGCCGTACGTGCGTGCGTGTTGAAGGTCACACGCTCGGTGATGAGGAGCGGGAGCCAGAGGCCGTCGGCGTTCCCTTGGCGGAACAAGTCGAGGAAGCGGGACCAAAGCACGTGCGTCGCCGCTGCGCTCTTGTTGCCGTCTCAATCTGTTGCTTTGTGCCTTGTGGTGTTTGCCGCCAGCCAACCTGCTGTTTGCCTCTCCCTCGTTCTGTCTGCTCGCCTGTCTGCTCGTCTCACGTGGGTGTGTCCGTTGTCCTGGTGATCACCCCCTTGAAATTGTCGCCGAATCGTCACGTGTCCGCCTGCGCCGCCTGCTATTTGTTACCGCTGCAGGTGAAGCTGGTGCTGTGGAAGAATGGCATCTCGGTTGATGACGGTAAGGAGGTGCCCGTCCTCCGCCCGTACGAGCAGTCGGCGTCCATCATCGGCGCCATCCAAGCAGGGTACGCTTTCGTGTTGTGTGTGTGTGTGTGTGTGTGTGTGTGTGTGTTGTGTGTGTGTGTTGTGTGTGTGTGTGAAATGACTGAATGTGCACACATGTACTCGTGCGCGTGTGCTCACCCCTTCGCGACCACCATCATCATCACCACCATCACCACCGTCATCAGCGTGGTGCCGCCTGAGCTCCGCGTGAAGTACGGCGCTGCCATTGATCTCGAACTCGTCGACAAACGCGGCGAAAACTTCACACCGCCATCGCGCCCCTTTGGCGGCGCTGGGCACAGGTCCGCTTGCCAGCTTGCCAGCTTGCTTGTATGCATGCATGCATGCATGTTTGCTTCCTCGTGTGTCAATGTCTGGGCGTGTCCGTGGGTTTGCTGCAAGCTTCAGATTCATTGACTGCATGCCGACCCCCCCCCCCCAAACTGTGTCCACCTGCATGCTATTCAACCAACTCCCCCCCCCCCCCCTTTCCCAATCCTCTTTTTCATCGCGGCAGGCTGGGCAATCCAACAGGTGAGGGAGAGGCCGCCATGGCAGGGCTGTCATCAGCATCAACATCAACAACGACAACGACAGCGGCACCCTCCTCAACAGCTGCGTCGAAGAGTCAGGACGTATCTGGTGATGCCGTCACACCGCACGTCGACCCTTCAAAGCCAAAGACCCGCCTCCAGATCAGGCTTGGTAGGACGCTGCTGCTGCTGCTGATGTTGATGTTGATGATGATGATGATGGTGGTGGTGGTTGATGGTGGTGGTGGTGGTGGTGGTGGCCGAGGAGTGACACGACTATTTGTTGGGATGTGGAGGTGTCGCGTGTCGTGTGCTTGTCCTGCCCATGCTCTCTCTTTCTCCCATCCACTCACCCCACCCTTTCCGTCTCGTGTCACCACGTTGGTGTGCAGCGAACGGGCAGCGTCTTGTGAGCGAATTCAACACGACCTCCACCATCAGCGATGTCATGGCCTTTATCACAGCGTACGTCTCTCCGCGATCGGCTGGTGTTGCGGTGGATGCGCTCATTCTCATGGTGTTGTGCTAGCCACCACACACACACACACACACACACACACACACACACACACACACACACACACACACACACACACACACACACACACACACACACACACACACACACACACACCCATGATCACTCACAACACCCCCGCCACCCGCCCCAATCCAATTTGTTGCGCCAGGTCTGGGTTTGGAGATCGGCCGTATGTGCTGATGAGCTCGTTCCCGCGGAAACAGCTGCAGGACGTGGACCAGACGCTGGAGGACGCGAAGCTGTGCAACGCCGTCGTCATCCAGAAGTGGGAGCAGTGAAGCCAGTGTGGTGCGTGGGTGTGGCGCGTGATGATGCAAGGCGCTCCGTGGTGATGGAACGCATGGTGGGTGTTGCATGATACGACGCATGGCATGGCATGTGAACACGCACCGTGACCACCACCCGGCCACAATCACACCGCTCGCGCACCGCCAACAACCAACCAACAACAACAACGACACAACAACACGTTCTCCCTCGGCGCTCCTTCCATTCACATCAATTGCACATTCCGGTTTCACGTCACGTGTGCGTGTTCCCAAATAAACGGTGCTGGCGTACGTGTTGTGCACACCGGTACACAACTCACTCACGACAATGCGCAAGGAATCTGATTTCATTATGGTTGCGCACAGAGACGGGCACAGCAGCAAAAAAACAAAGAAGTAACGACAAGCGACCCACCCTCGCACACACGCACACGTACACGCGCGCCGAACTCGCGCATAACATGCGTCACATGAATGAATGCGTGCACAACATGATGCGTGCAAGACAGTTAACTATGGCATACACACACACGCACACACATATGCGCACGACCAATACAAGCCCGCATCCCTTCCCCTCTTGCTCCCTGTCCTACACGCTGGCAACTATGCACCGCCATCATCATCGTCGTCATCAACATCGCCCGGGCCGCGAACGAGACCTCTGCTGCTGGCATCATCGTCATCAGCAGCATCATCATCGTAATCATCATCACCACCACCAACATTGTTGTCATCATCGTCATCATCACTTGTGGGCGCCTGTATCTGCTTCAAACTGTCATCATCATCGTCTTCATAATCGTCATCATCATCCTGCTTGTTCGGGTCAAACGGCTGCAACCCATCCGGGTGGAGTGCCGTTTCATCGAGTGCAAACCACGACGACGGCAGCGTGATGTTCAGTAGCGCCTCGAGGTCCCGGTTGTATGGCTCAAAGAACTTCTTCAGATGCGCGTCCGTGTGCGCATCCACCTGTGTGTGTGTGTGTGTGTGTGTGTGTGTGTGTGTGTGTGTGTGTGTGTGTGTGTGTGTGTGTGTGTGTGTGTATGTGTATGTGTATGTGTGTGTGTGTGAGTGTGAGTGAGTGTGTGTGTGTGAGTGAGTGTGTATGTATGTATGTATGTATGTATGTATGTATGTATGTATGTGTGTATGTATGTGTATGCGTGTGTGTGTGATGAGTGAGTGCGTTCACATGTGTGTGTGTGCGTGTGTGTGTGTGTGTGTGCGTGTGTGTGTGTGTGTATGTATGTATGTGTGTATGTATGTGTATGCGTGTGTGTGTGATGAGTGAGTGCGTTCACATGTGTGTGTGTGCGTGTGTGTGTGTGTGTGCGCGCGCGCGTGTGTGTGTGCGTATGTGTATGTGTATGTGTGAATGTAATGAACGAGTGCGTTCACATGTGTGTGTGCATGTGTGTGCGTGAGTGTCCCCACCTGATGGATGTGCGACTCTGTGAAGTTGACGCGGACGTTATCCGACGCCGTATTGAACCGCCGCTGCACCACCTGCAGTGATGATGGCGCAATCGCGCATCACGAGGGGGGGATGCATGAAGTGTACATGCATGAGTGAATACATGCATGCATGCATGCACAAATGTCGTCAACACATGACAGAAGAAGGTTGTGCAACAGCATCATCATCATCATCAACATCATCAACGTCATCATCAGCAGCAGCAGCATAGCACAATGCTGACCTTTCTGCACCGCACAACAGAGTCATCCATTCCAAGAAAGCGATACGCCTCTTTCAAGTGGCCTTGTGTGTGTGTGTGTGTGTGTGTGTGTGTGTGTGTGTGTGTGTGTGTGTGTGTGTGTGTGTGTGTGTATGTATGTGTGTGTGTGAACTCGTGTGTCAACAATTGGCGATGCTTGTTGCCCCTTCTCTGTTGACGCAGGAACGCATGCACACATGCATGCACCACCGTATGCACTCCTCCCCCTCACCTGACGGGTGCTTGAAAAAGTGGTCGTAGATGAAGAGCAGAAACTGGTCGCGCGGATAGCGCTTGAACCAGTGGCGGAGATGCACCGAGTACAGCCCCTCATACAACCCGTTGCCAGACGGCCCAAACAGCGCTGGGGTTGAGTGGTGGTGGTGGTGGTGGTGAGAGTGTTGGTGAACGAGGTGGAGGCAAACGATACATTGGTGTTGATGATGACAACAGAAGCGACCACACAACAGCGACACAAGAGCATCACAGCCCACATTCATGCGGATGTGCACGTACGTGCTTTGACTTCGAAACCGTCGATCCAATTTGGAGACGCAATAACGCGCTGCTCAAACCGCTGCAGCTGTCAGATGACGGGATGTGTGTACGTGTGTGTGTGTATGTGTGGGTGTGTACGTGTGTGTGTGTGTGTGTGTGTGTGTGTGTGTGTGTGTGAATGACGGGCGTGTGCACAAGTGTGGAATCACGTCATCTTTCAGCCGTCAATTGCAAACGGGCAGCAACGAAAAGCGTGTTTGCGAAGAGGCCATGGAACGCTGCATTCACACTCATGTGCACACACACACACACACACACCTCCTTGATGGCCCACGTGCGGAAGGGAACGGTGGGCTTCAGCCGTGATCCAAGGCGGATGCGCATCAGATACTGCAAAGGGGGGGGGGCGGGTCATGGTGTTACGGAGGTGCACTGCCAACGGTGCCAGCGCAGCAAACACACACACACACACAAAAAAAAACCCACACACATGCACATGAAACTACACACACACACACACACACACACACACACACACAAACACACACATGCGCATACGTTCACACACACACACACATGCGCATACGTTCACACAATCAACCGCGCACCTGGGAGTGCATGCGAGCCACCGGCTCGCGCAGGATGGCGAGGAACTTGACTTTGGGGCCGCAAAAGTGCATCGTGTGGTTTGGCGCAGCATAGCTCACCAGTGTGCTCACAGAAGACTCACCCGTAATCTCACCTGTGCAGTACACACACACACATACATACATATGGGTGTCAACAGCGAGCAAGAGCGTGCACATCACCCACCCCAATGTTGACCCACGCACTCTGCCTCTGCTGAGTGCAAGCATTCTTGTGTCCACCACCTGTGCACGCATCCCAACGAACCTGGCTTGAGGTGGGGGAACTTGTTATTGTATTGCTGGAGCGAATAATGCGCCTTGTGCAAGAAGTGAACCTCTCCATAAGACGGCGCTGTTTTCCGCCCTGGTAAGCAGGCATCATGGGGGAGGGTGGTGTGCGTATGAGCAAGAGAAGGGGACACACGTGGTAGCATGGATACGTATGAGGAGGGACGAAAGAGGCGATCATGGGAGGGACGGAGGAGGGGGCGAGGACGTGAGACAGGGAGGGTGGGCAAACAAAGGCAGCAACGTGCCAACACACACACACACACACACACACACACGCACACACACACACATACACACATACACACACATGCACACGCACACAGTCATGCACATGCACACACACATACACAGTCACGCACATGCACACGTGCACAGTCGACACAGACGCAAGCGCTCAACATCCAGCAACGTACGGCTCATGCTGTAGGGCTTGATGTTGGGATGGGCATTGAGGTAGTGATACAAGGAGGTCGATCCCCCTTTGCGGGCACCCATAACAAAGTACGTTGGCCGACACGTGTCTGACGTCGGAATCCAGCTCACTGAAGGACGTCACACACACACACACAATCACACGCATCCGCGTACACAACCACACACACACACACACACAATCGCACACACACACACACGCACACACACACGCGCACGCACACACAACTTGGTTCGTGAGCTTCGTCAACAATGTGAGCATGGCATACGACACGCTCACGCAGCTCACACACTGGCACAGCAGCCACACAAAACAGTACAATGTGCACACAAAGTCAAAAGGTCCTTCGCAAACGCACAGCCACAGCCCCTCAAACTCACATTCTTTCTTGTTCTTCGTGCCATCCTTGCTGTTGTTGTTGTTGCCAATGGAGGGCGATGACGCAGTCGTTGGTGCAACAAACGAGGCGGCAACAACAACGAGCGCAATAACCGCCACTGCCCACCAGCGAACGTGAAAAAAGTGGTGATCTGTCGTTGCCTGCTTTTGCCCCTCTGTCCTCACCCTTCCCTTCACCCTTGCCTCACCTATCCTCATTGTCGCTGGTGTCCCAGCACAGCAGCAGCCACCACAACCACCACCACCACAACCACCACCACCACAGCCACCACAGCCACAAGCGATGCACCGCCTCGTCCTCATCTTCTCCTGTGCGCACAACGGTTGGGGACTGAATTAAGTCTACACAACCAAGAATACTGATTTCAGTTTATTGTGCTTGTGCTACCTGCTGTGCTTCTTCCTCTTCCTCTTGTTGTTGTTCTCCACGCCTTCTTGCTCTGTCCTCTGCACCCTCTGCACCCTCTGCACCCTCTGCACCTTGCTCGGCTTGCTCACCCCCAACCCGTTGCTGCTCCCCCTGATTACGACCACCAACACCAACACCACCAACACCAGCAGCACCAGGACCAGCAGGAGCAAGGCCCGGGTTCTGGAGCAGCAGGGGCGGGATGCGTCCAAGCCGCGCCATCATCGCCCTCCTTGCCCTGCGCCGCTGTCGTCGGTGGTGCTCTTCAACAGGGTCTGCCGTGTACCGCGTCACCAGCATCGCCAGCACAACCGCAAGCGCCGCAAGCATCGCCGACGTGCCGCCGCTACAGTAGCGTGACACGTACAGGGCGGCGTCGTCGAAGGAGTGCTCATCCTCCCACACGCGCACCTGGTCCAGGATGGCAAGGTACCTCAGCACAAGGTCCAGCCGCGAGTCCCGCGTTGCAAGCTGCAGGCCTGGTGGTGGTGGTGGTGGGTGGTGGTTGGTGGTAGGGAGGGGTGGTGAGTACATGATTGGGGACTTGTTGGGGGGGATGTTGGGGATGGGAGAAGAAAGCAGCGACAACAACAACGACAACAACAGCAACGACAACGACAACAGCAGCAGCAGCAACGACAACAACAACAACGACAACAACAACAGCAGCAGCAGCAACGAAAACAACAACAACGACAACAGCAACAACAACAACGACAACAACAACAACGACAACAACAGCAGCAGCAGCAGCAACGAAAACAACAACAACGACAACAACAGCAACGACAACAACAACAACAGCGACAACAGCAGCAGCAGCAGCAGCAGCGACACGATACCAAGGTCGATGAATGTCTGCAAATCGCCCAGCATCAGCTCTTCCGCCTGTGTGTCGCGCAGGCCCATTGCATCTTGAAACTCTGAGGCAACGCACAACCAGCACGCATGAGATGAGGGTCAAGAGACGACACGCAAAAAAGAACACGTCGCCGTACACGTACACACACGCACGCACATACACGCACTTGCACACGCACGCACTCGCACAGACAAACTCGCAAGTGCAGTCTGGCCCTTGTGTCTGGGTTGCTGTGACTCTGTTATTACCTTGGACGCTGCGGTGAAGTGGCTTCCATATTGGGTGCGTGTGGTCTGGAATTGGACAGCTAAAGGACGGGTCCATGTGTCCATCCATCGCATCGCTGACCCCAGTCAGTTTCATGATGAAAAACAGCAGCGACCCAAACTCAGTTGTCCTGTGAACACGAGTGGTGTTGATGAGTGTACACCAAAAGACAGCAATTTGCACAGTACACTCACACGCACACACTATCTCTCTCTCTTGACGCGCTGGTTCATGTATCGACAACACACGCACACACACACACACAAACACACACACTAACACACGCACAAGCACATCACACACACTAACACACGCACAAGCACATCACACACACGCACGTTGGGTCTGGGAACGTGTGCATGACGGAGCTGTTGCGGAAGACGATAATTGTCGGCGTGTGTGTCAGCTCGTATCTCCTCCAGTCCAGACTGCCGTGACAGCGGCGCGACAAGGAGGAATATGGAAGGAGTGCGGTGAGCAGGTGCAAATGCAAGCATGCACGTGCATGCGAGTAACCGTGCATGCGAACGCATGCCCAAACACATGCAAATGCATACACGTGCGTGCAAGCAAGCAAACACGCAACGACTGACATGTTTGAGGGCGCGCCGACGTCGACCCAGAGGTAGTTGACGTTTGCAACAAATGGTTGCACAGCGGCAAAGAGCGGTGCGCGCATGAGGGAGTGGGTGCAGTGCTCACGGTAGAAAAAAGCAATCGTGTGCTCGTGTCGTGCATTTGCCGCCACTGCAGCAGATGGCACAAGACACAGGTTGCATGCACGTTGTGGTTGCCGTTGTATGCATGCACGCACGGGTTGCAGCGGGGTGGCATGATAGGATGGTTGTGAGCGAAAGGACGACCGAGGGAAGGAGAGAGGCAGCATGTGATATGATGCATGACACGCCTTTGCACGCACAGCTGTCAATCAGCGGCCACAATACGTGTGCGTGGGACAACACAACAGCA
>NW_004754920.1:140096-147596 GCF_000188695.1 Salpingoeca rosetta | reverse complement strand
GTTGAGGTCCTCGGAGCCCGTGCGGCGAGCAGCGTTGGTGTTGGGGATGGAGTCGAGGTACAGGTAGTTAATGCCCTTGATGATGAGCCCGGTGCAGTTGCACTGGCCAATGTTGTTGGGGTCCTGGTCGCGGCAGCCGCACATGGTCTCGTTCATGGGCTGGCCCACACCGCGCGAGTCATCCGCCTGCAGAAGAGTAAAAGGAGGGGGAAGGAGAGGACGGGGGAGCCGAAGATGGGAGGGATATGTTGTGAGATGCAACATTCACGGTGGCGTGAGCGAGGCAAGAAAGACAAGACGGAAGGTTACAGATGCAAGTCAAGCAGACGATGCAAGACATGCACAAGGGTACACGCACACGCACCCGCACACACACGCACCCGCACACACACACACACACGCACACGCACACGTACACACACTCTCACGCACTCTCTCTCGCGCGCGCGCACCGCCGCCATCGGTACAACCACCACTACAACCCCCCCCCACCACTACAACCACCCACCACAACAACCACCCACCACTACAACCACCACCATCATGATGGTTACCTGCGTGCGACGGTGCACCATGAGCTCGAGCGAGCCGCTGGCGAGGGACGCGCCGCCAAGCGAGCGGTCGACAGCAACAGAGAAGCCGACGTTCTTCGCCTTGTCTTCAAGCGCCATCAGCGCGTTGACGGGGTAGTAGTTGCCTGCAGCGGGCTCCGAGATCTGGTAGGGGTTCGGGTAGGCCGGCCCGCGCTTGTTGTACACGCGCTCAACCATCTCGCGGGCATTGGAGTCCGTGAAGAAGTGGCCGTTGGTGCTGAGCGTGGTGTTGTAGCGCAGCACAACCTCCTTGCCCTGCAGGTAGGGCGAGCCGCCCTCGAAGTTGGCCTGCGGGATGGGCCCAACGGTGTACTCAACCTCGATGCGGTCAACGCCGCTAATCAGGCGCACAATGAGCGTGGCCCAGTTGGCGTACGTGATGTACACCTCGCTCACAAGCGGGCCCGTGCTGGCCGTGATCTTGGGCGCGCGCGTGCAGTTGCCGTCCGTGCATGCCGCAGGCCACACCATGCTGTTGTTGGGGCGGAAGATGTACGCGCCAGACTTCTGCCCATCGCAGCCAAAGCCGGAGTCGCCAATGTTCACAGCGTCATCCATGCCGTACTCGTATTCCTCGCGGCGCACGCGCGCCTGCTTCGGGTGCTCAAGCTCCTCGTTCTCCGCCCACGTGCCGACGCCGTACGTGCAGCCGCCGAGCGACGAGTTGTAGAAGCCAATGTCGATTGCCACGCGCTCCGTGACGTTGGTCTTGAGGTTGCGCACGCTGGCGGTGGCGTCGGGTCCGTCAAAGCTCAGCTCGTAGTACTCGTTGGCGATGCGCACAGCAGAGAACGGCGACGCAAACTGCACAGCCGGTACCGGCGGTGGCGGTGGTGGTGGTGGTGTTGAATGAAAGGTGAAAATATCAACCAAGCACGCGTAGCGAGCACGCCTTGCTGACAAAGGAATGCACACGTGCAAACAATGCAAACAATGCACACACGTACGCACATACACACACGTACGCACACACACACACACGCACACGCACACGCACACACACACACGTACGCACACACACACACACACTACAACATCCGGTCACGCAGCTGCTTTTGAACGGACCGTGGAAGCGGATGCGGCTGCCTCGTTGACGAGCTCGCTGCCAGTGGAGATGGTGAACGTCTCATAACCAACGGCGGGGACATCGGCAACAAACGTGACGACGTGCGTGGCGTTGTTGGTGAACTCTGCCACGCGCTGCTTGTTGTCCATCTCCTGGAACTGCAGGTAGGCCTTGGAGAGCCCAATCTCGCGGTCGGTGAGCGGCACCACCTGGCTGGGCACGGCCTTGCCTGTGCTGGAGACAACGGATGCGTGGGAGGAGGCAATGGGCACGCGGAACACCTGCTTCGAGCGCTGGCCCTGCGGGTTGTATGCAATCATGGAGAACTCCGCTGCGTCTGTCGTGAAGGGGCAGAAGGAGATGTTGAGGCCGCGCTCCGTGTTGCAGAACTGCGCGTCCTTCATGCCCGCGAGGCGGTCAAACACCTGCGCCACCATGCCGCGTGTCTCCTGCTCGCCACCAGCAATGCGCAGCGAGTAGTCGTCGGCAACAGCCTGCTTCTCCGTGCCGCTCAGTCCGTCGTGGTGCGTCGACACAGCAATCGCAGCCTCCAGGTTGTCCGTGCTAACGTGGGGGTAGTGGTGGTGGTAGTGGTGGTGGTGGCGGTGGTGGTGGCGATAGGAGGGAGGGAGGGTGTATGTATGGTGAAAGGAAGGAAGAGGTGAAGAAGGGTGAAGGGAGGGCGAGGGGTGGGGAAGAAAGATGGATGACCGTGCAAGTTTGCTCGCACAGGCAACCAACAAACTAAACTGCTGAAACTCTCAGACGATGAAGCACATATCCATGCGCAAGTCCAAATGATCACACAAGCGCAAGTGCGCGCGCTCACCAGACGGTTTGGGTGTACGTGGTGGAGGTGCATGTGGAGGTGTTGGTGAGGAGGGCGAGCTGGCGGGAGGACGTCAGCAGGTTCGACATGACGCGAAGATACTTCTTAAGGCTCTGGCGGCTCGTGAAGTAGCCTGACGGAAGGGCGTGGCGGTGGTCGTGGGTGAGAACGAAGAATAGGGAGAAGGTGTGCGTGTGTGTGTGTGTGTGCGTGTGTGTGTGTGTGTGTGTGTGTGTGTGTGTGTATGTGTGCGTGTGTGCGTATGTGTGTGAGTGTGCACGTGTGTACGTGTGTGGGTGCGTGTGGGTGTGTGTGTGGGTGTGTGTGTGTACGTGTGTACGTGTGTGTGTGTACGTGTGTACGTGTGTGTGCGTGTGTACGTGTGTGGGTGTTCACTTCTGCTTCAGGGCATGTGTGAATGCCAACACCACCACGTGACCGCCAGCACTGACCGCTCCAGTAGTGGTGGGCGTTGTCTGCGAGCGGCATGACGTCATCGTAGCGCGCCTCCCACTTGAGCCCGGCCTTGTGCTTCCATTTCGTGTAGATGCTGCACCGTGACATGCCGGGTGTATGTTTGTGTGTTTGTGTGGTTGTGTGTGTTTGTGTGTGTTTGTGTGTTTTTGTGTGTGTGTGTGTGTGTGTGTGTGTGTGTGTGTGTGTGTGTGTGTGTGTACAAGAGAGTGAGGTTTATGTCGCGGTTGCATGTGTGTGTGTGAATGTGAGGGTTGGGAGACGCATGATGCTGAAGAGTGCGAGTCCATGAACACACGCTACACCGATAGGCACGAGCAGACACGCTGTCTTGTGCTGTCACGTGAGGACGCACGTTGGTGTGGAGTAGAAGGCGTTGACAGTGCCGTTCTTGTTGATGTGGTGGATCAGCTTGTCAAGGTTGTTGTACCTGGCACAGGCGAGAGAGAGAGAGAGGCACAAGTTGGAAGTGAGCGAATGCAGATGCAAACTGAACACGAGAGGCATACTGCTCCACGCCCACATGACACAAGGCATGCGCTCAGGGTAAAAAAAGTCTGCGCACACACGCACACGCACACACCAGTGGTCTGCGTTCTGATAGTTGAAGTCTGATCCCATGGCCCACATGATGTGCTCCGTGCGCATGTGTTGCGCCTGGTCCTTTGCGGCAGAGATGAACGTCTCCACAAACGAGTCCAGGTTGAAGTCGTGCAGGCGAGGGTCGTCTTGCACCTGCTCGTGTGTGTGTGTGTGTGTGTGTGTGTGTGTGTGTGTGTGTGTGTGTATGTGTATGTATGTGTGTGTGTGTGTTTGCATGAGAAGGGTGGGTGTTCAAACAAACAAGCAAGGATTGCAAATCGTGGTCTTGCCCACCAACACCATGAACACCACCAACACCACCAGCACCATGAACACCACCAACACCATGAACACCACCACCAACACCACCACCAAATACAACTAGCACTGACACAAACCTGGTTGTCGCTGCCATCAAAGTCGAGGCCGTTGGGAGCGCCATAACCGCCGCCGCCGCCGCCGTACAGCTCGCCGGTGAACGTCTAACCACCACCAATAGAAGGTGAGTGAGCGTGTCAGTCATGTGTAATGCGCAGCTTAAGTAAGAAATGTGCAAACAATAAACCTGTTACCCGGTCGCATGCACACACACACACACATACGCACACCACGCACAAAAACAATCACAGACACACTAGCAGCGAGAACACAAGCGACAACCGCCACCAGCACAACGCTCCCACGCAACCGACCTGGAACTCGCTTCCGAATGTCTTTGACCCCTGCCAGACCCACTCCAGGGAGCGGGGAACATCTGGAGCAACCATGGACGACAGGTTCTTGCGCATGTTGAAGTCCTGGTTGTCCATGCGTCCAAAGTAGAGGTACTGCAGGCCAGCGTACTGCCCAATCAGCCACGCTTGCGTGTTGGTGTGGCCAAACGGGTCAATCTAAAGTGGGGGTAGGTGTGTGTGTGTGTGTGGTGGTGGTGGTGGTGGTGGTGTGTGTGTGTGTGCGTGTGAGAGAGAAAAACACATGCACATGCGTGTTGTACGGCTTTCAGCTTCCATCCCGCTCCACCCCAGCCACAAACGCACGCAAACACAAGCGCGCGTCGACTGCGCACCTGCCAAGTGCCGTTTGGAGCGATGCCAAAGTTCTTCTTGAGGAAGAGGTGACCGCGCGCCGTGTTCTCAACCATCTCAACATAGTGCGGGCCCGCCTGTCATGAGGGTGATGATGGTGATGTAGGTAGTGGTGATGGTGGTGGAGGTCGTGGTCGTGGTGGTGGAGGTTAGTGGTGCAGGAGGGCAGTGTGGCGGTGTAGAAGGCTGATGTGAGGGTGGTGTAGGGCGGACATTGCACGGACCACTTGCTATGTGCCAGTCGCAAACACGCCTATTTCCCCCCAACAACGCAACACAAGGCAAACCACACCACCACCACCACCACCACCACCACCATGATCCGATATGCTACCTCGTCGTGCATGCACCAGCCGCCGTTGACGAACTCGAGCTGCCCGTTGGCGACGAGCTTTGCAAACCGCTTCTTCGTCTCCTCGTTCCGCTGAATCCACCTGTGTGTGTGTGTGGGTGGGTGTGGGTGTGTGTGTGTGTGCGTGTTTGTGTGTGTGTGTGTGTGTGTGTGTGTGTGTGTGTGTGTGTGTGTGTGTGTGTGTGTGCGTATTATTCGATCGTGCATCATATTGTCTTGTGGATGGTGGGGTTGTGCCCTATTCGACATCACCAGCAGCAGACCACAAGGCACCACGACGCACCAGCGCTCGAAGAAGCCCGTCTCGACGTAGATGAACTTGCGATCGGGGTTCTCCTCCAGACTACCACACCAGGGCACAAGGAAAAAACGCAGGCATGCCAACATGCAGGCATGTCAGTTAAACATGGAATTGAACAAGCCACACGCGGCAAATATTGCATCGTCATCGTGAAACAGGAACTCGCCCATTCAGCGCAAGGAAACAGACCGGGTCATGACGGTGTCCAGGATGTAGTTGACAGCAGTGGTGTAGTACCTATGATGCAAACACGATGGAGCGCAATGCAACACAATGCAAAGGTGAGAAAAAATGGAGAGATCAGGGACATGCTGCGGTCAGCACACCACATCATCCAAGCGACGACGACGGCGACTCTACTCACTGGTCAACGGTGATGAGCCAGCCTTTGGAAAGGCGCGTCAAGACCCGGTTCAGGGCGGGCGGATGGACGAGGTTCGAGTGCGTATTATGAAAGGGTGATGTGGATGAGTTTGAGCGGAGCAACACTGGACTGAACAAAACCAGTTGGGCAAGGCAGTCAAACAAGATCAACACATTCCTCGCTGTTGAAGTGCACGTACCCTGCAATGTACAAAGCAGTGCGCATTGATGTGGTTGAGGGAGTGTGTGAGTCAGTGAGTGGATGTGAGTGTGTGTGTGTGTGTGTTTGTGTGTGTGTGTGTGAGTGGATGTGAGTGTGTGTGTGTGTGTGTTTGTTTGTGTGTGTGTGTGTGTGTTTGTGTGTGTGTGAGTGTTGTGTGTGAGTGTGTTTGTGTGTGTGTTTGTGTGAGTGTGAGTTACGAGTGAAACAAAAGGAAAGGCTTCCCACGGGCAAGGACGTACGGTGTCATCGTGGGTGTGGGGAACCAGGTGAACGTTGATCTTGCCCTCGACTGGGCCAGAGGTGGTGTTGTACTCGCCCCAGTACTCGCTGCTGGTGAACTGTCATGGAACAAAACATTTCACGACACAACAGCGTGATCAGCGTGATCAGCGTGATCAGCGTGATCAATGTGCTTCTCTCCTGCACTCGTTCAATCACACACGCGCACACACACACACACACACGCGCGCGCACACACACACACACACACACACACACACACACACACACACACACACACACACACACACACACACACACACACACACACACACACACGAACGCACCTTGGCATCAGCCGCGAGCGTAGCCAGGGCCACAAGACCCACAACCGCAACCACAAACGCCTTCAGCATCTCGGCCTTGTTTGTGTTTCGCCAGTGAAGGTGGAAATAAATGGGATGATTTTCGATAAATGTCCCAATGACAGAAAAGCTTCATTTGTCTTCGTCGAACTTGATTTGCCGCGCAGAAAAAGTTTCGCGCCAAAACAAGACTGCGCAAACCACACAAGCACAGATACAAGCACGCACACACGCACGAGACGAGCAGCGATGGACACGTTCAAGGCGCGGCTTGCAGGGTCTGATCTCAACGACCACGTGGATGAGACGGTGGTGCTGGTGGGCGAGGTGCTGAGCCACGACGGCTCCACCGTGGTGGACATGCAGGCAGCAGACGGATCAAACGTGCGCGTCATCTTCGACGCCGCAGTGGTGAGAGTGCGTGTGTGTGTCTGTGTGTGTGTGTGTCTGTGTGCGTGTCTGCGTGTGTGCTTGCTTGTGTGTGTGTGTGTGTGTGTGTGTGTGTGTGTGTGTGTACGTGTGCTTGCTTGTGTGTCTGTGTGTGTGTGGATCTGTGTATACTTGTCTCTTTGTGTCTCTTTCACCCTCACCCTCCCCCTCTTCCTCTCTCCCTCTCTCCCTCTCCCACTCTCCATCTCTCTTCCCCTCTCCGTCTCTCTTGTCTCAACCCACACAATGGCAGAGCGACTTGACCAAGTGCATTGAGGTGACCGGCAAGGTGAACGCGGACGGTACAATGACTGGCTGGACCATGTCCAACTTTGGCGACAACTTTGGTGAGTGTGATGTGTGTTTGAGAGAGAGTGTGTGTGAGTGCAGTGCGTGCGACAGCCATGTTGTGTCTGTGGGCGATGTAGACGCTTGCGCTGTCACCCGTGTTGTTCTCACCCGCTTGCTCACTGCTTCCGCTCTCTTGCCCATCTTGTATTCACACACACACACATGCACGTGCACGTGCACGTGAATACGCAGATCTGAAGAAGTATGGTGAGGCACTGAAGGTGATGGATGCACACAGGGGCATCTTCCAGGGCTGAACCGCCCACAC
>NW_004754920.1:130096-135096 GCF_000188695.1 Salpingoeca rosetta | reverse complement strand
TGAGCACGACACAGAGGAGTCGTTTGCGTCTCTCCGCACCACCCTCCGCCACGCCGACGGCACAGACCAGACCGACACCACCACTACTTCAGCATCAGGGCCGGCATCAACGGCACGGGCAGCGACGAAACCAAAGCCAAAGCCCAAGCCAGCAAACGTCAAGACCGCCAAACACATCACCAGCCTGTGATGTTGTGTCTGTGTCTGTGTGTGTGTGTTTGCGTGTCTGTGCGTCTGTGTCTGTGTCTGTGTCCGTGTCTGTGTCCGTGTGTGTGTCTCTGTCCGTGTGTCTGTGTCTGTGCCTGTGTCTGTGTCTGTGTCTGTGTGTGCGTGTGTGAGCGTGCGTGTGTCTGTGTGTTTGCTCCGCCTTGTTGTTTTGCTTTCCTAACTTCCTTCATGAATTTGTTATTTCTTTCGCCGCCCATTCTTGCTGGCTCGCTTTCTCCCCTCCACGCCATCTTCACTCTCGCAATGATCACTGTACAGGCAACATGCTGTTGGCCAGTTATGTTTTAAGAGTTTTTGTTTTCGTGCTCTGTCAACATGCAATTCACGCTACCCTGTGCGCTATGCCACGTGCTGTAACAACAAACACTACAAACGATCACTTTGAACATTTCGTATCACCATCTCATCATCGCATCATCTGAATGACCACCCACAAGCACACGCTCGCAACAGAGCACACGCATTCATGTAACCACACGCATTCATGCAACCCCACGCACGCAGTCAAACACACGCACGCAGTCGAATACACGGATACCAACGTCCCCCCTCCCCCACTTCAACCTCTCCACCTTGCCTCCACCTTTTACTCAGCCCTGTTGTTGGCGAACCTGCTCGCTGATGTTGTTGATGCGCGTGTGCGGGTATGCCTCGGGCAGGAGGAGATACGGGTACAGCGCCGACGGAAGAAAGTGCTGAGTCAGCTTTCGTAGGCTGTACCCATATGCGTTCACGCGTGCCTCGTACTTGTCGATGACGTGTGCACACCGTTGCGTAAAGTTTGGCTGCAGCTGTTTGAACGTCTCCACCCACGAGAACTGGGCACCGGGGCCCGTGTGCACCTCAACAGCTGCCCGGCTCCCGTGATAGTGCAGCAGCTGCCGCCGCCGCTGCTGTGCACGCGTTGTGGATGAGGATGATAACGATGATGGTGATGGTGGTGGTGGTGATGATGATACCTCGGTGTGGTTGCGGCTCGCGCCAAGGGAGGGGACATCATCCCACCTGGCACCATCTCCATCAGCACCACTGTCACCACCACCGCCACCGTTGCGGGCTGCGAGCGGGCTGCGCTGTGCCCTGGACTTGTAGTCGAATGCGCCCGCCTTCATCAGGTCACCGGCTGCCGTTGGGGCGACGATGTGCGGTGCTGGTAGCGGCTCGATGTCGCCCTTGTTCGCTTCCTCAAGATACGCAGCGTTGTCCAGGGGCACGTCCTTTGCGTTGATGCTGATGTTTGGCGCCAGGCCCAGCATGTGCTCTGCAACGTGCAGCACAGCCTCTGTGTTTCGCCGGTCGAGCAGCGTCTCCAAACTGACAATGCCCACGTTCTCCAGATACGGCAGGTCCTGCACGAGCCAGTCGTAGACGGTGAGGAAGCCCTTGATGTCCAACTCGGCGCAGTCGTTGTAGTACTGCCGCTGCTTTGCCGCGTTGAAGCGGTGGTAGAAGTGGTACATGGCGCCGAGTGGGTGCCGGATGGTGACGAAGAACACCGTGCGGAGCCCGAAGATGCGCTGCATGTACCGCGTCATGGTTGTGTGCCGAGGTGACTTCTCCAGCAGTACGGGTTTGCTCATGTCCCAGTACGGCGACCATGCCTTGACCAGCTTCCGCTTCGTGCGCTTTGGCGACCGCACGTCACGCTCCGTCTTGTGCGCGTCCTCGTGGTAGAACCAGCGCCGGGCCCCGCCAATCTTCCGCGCCGTCGTGTACACGCTCTGCAGATGCTGCCCTTCGTCCTCAGCCTGGCCCGTATCTGCGAGTGTGTGTGTGTGTGTGTGTGTGTGTGTGTGTGTGTGTGTGTGTGTGTGTGTGTGTGTGTGTGTGTGTGTGTGTGTGTGTGTGTGTGTGTGTGTGTGTGTGTGTGTGTGTGTGTGAATGGCGTGAGAACAACATATGAAGAAGGGAAAGAGTTGTTTGAAGGACGTACAATGTAACGGCAATGGAAGCAGACGATGGTTGAAATAGATATGGTGGCAGGAAAGTGTGATGTGGTGTGATGTGATCTCATTTCAAAACTCCAACACACGTGCGCACACACGCACACACGCACACACACCAGCACCAACCTGTGAGGCGTGTCACGTTTGGATTCATTGCCAGCAGGAGGTCCAACAGCGTTGTTCCGCTAAGGATGCATGAACAACCGCTTGCGTGAGCAAAGGAACGCTGTACACGGCACTGACCAAATAAACGCCACAACACACACAAACACACACAAACACACACACACACACAAACACACACAAACACACACAAACAAACACACCTGTGGTGTTGGCCGACAACAAACGCGTGGCGATGAAATGGCTGAGTGCTGGTGCTGTCGTCGTCGTCGGCGGCGGCGTCATCATCGGCTGCATCGTCATCATCACCGTCTGCAGAGGGATCCGTGGTGGTGTTGATGGCATCGTCGTCGTCGGTCATGCGTGCGTGCGTCACGGCTGGTGACAGCGCCGCAAGCGCAACGAGCACCAACAAGAAGAACATGACGCCGCCAAGGCCAACACGGCCCCGGCTGCGACGTCGCGCTGGTGCCGGTGCTGGTGGTAGCATTGTTGTCGTTGGTGGTTGTTGGAGTCGGGTTTTGCCAATTGCGGGCAATGGAGGAGGACAATTGGCAAAACCGCTTGTGCGGTGTGATGCTGTGCCAAATATGGAATGGTCCGGAAGTGCGTCAGTGCCAGTGGAACTGACAGAGAGAAACATAGGCCATGTCAGTGTCACTGTCCGACTGTCACACCCTGAGCGAGAGGACGGGGACACGGCAGTCCGCAGAGGCACGGTGTTATGCAATACCGTGTTTGCGATGTCATCGCCCAAGTGAGAGAACATGTGTGTCATCACCAGCGCAAGGAAAGGAACGCACGATAGTGTGGCGCCATTTATCCCATTCCTTGGTTTCCCTCCTAGTCGACTCTCTCACAAAGAGACTGTCTACCCGACACCCCCTTATGCCATGTACGTTCTGTCAATTGGCGTGTGTGTGTGTGTGTGTGTGTGTGTGTGTGTGTGTGTGTGTGTGTGTGTGTGTGTGTGTGTGTGTGCGTGTGTGTGTGTGTGTCTGTCTGTCTGTCTGTGTCTGTCTGTGTCTGTGTGTGTGTTGTGCGCGCGCATGTGTGACGACGTCGCCCCGCCTGCTTGCCTGGGCACCTTATTGTCACAACGATCCACTGTGTGCTCATCCCAGGACTGAACACCCCTCCCCCTGTGTGGTTGTACGTGCGACTGGACGTCATTCATTTGCAGTGCCAAAGTTCCGCCTGCACGGAGCCAGCAACAACGTTGTTGGCCGCGAAAAACAAGGCAAACACGACGGCGAGCGCTTCTGCGTTCCTTTAAGCGTCTGCTCCGATGGACGAGTATTGGCCGTGATGACTACATGCCAACAAAAGCCGTGGATATCTGTGAACAGACGTAGGTTGACGCTGCCTCGCGTGCCAATATCCCGAAAGGACGGTGCGAACAGAGACTGCGCCGCAGACATCATTCACCTACGTACAGGAACGATGCCCAGCAGCATGCGTGGCAGCGTTCCGCCGCACATCACAAGGGAGGTGCGCGAGTGCGCCTGGAGCTTTGTGGCGCAGCCAGGAGGACAAGGCATTTCATGGACTGTCTGCATTGACAAGGATGCCGGAGTCAAGCAGCGCAAGCACAAGACTTATGTCGTCATATCCAACGACCGTCTTCATGAGTATCGCTTCACATGGGTGATGCCGTGGGACAGTGCCACCGCGAGCGTGATTCCAAAGCTGTACCACTTTGATGTGCTCCCTGATTTCCACGGTATGTGTCGCATGGATTTGCCTTCCTGGTGTGATGTTGATGTTTGCTCACGTGCCTTGGTAAGTGCTCACACACACGCCGTTTTCTTCACTCACCCGAGTTTGCACCATGTGGTATGAATTGTACAGGCTTACGCAGTGACAAAAGGAGTACGTGATATCATCATCCCACATCAGCGCACCTGCGTTGCGTATTCGGGTTTTGGCGACGGTGTACCCTTGCATCTTGTACCCCTCTCCTTCTTGTGCCTTGTTTCTCACCCTTGGTACCACATGACACCCACTCCACTTGCAGATCTGACGTACGGCTCAAAGTTGGACGCAAGAGCACAACGCAAAACGTACATCCAACTGAAGCGTATGTTTGGCAAAGCGGTGTGACGAAGTGCTGCCGCAGCTGCATATACCCCATAGTGTTAAATCAAGCAGTGTGTGTGCTTACGGCACACACCCAGCCGATTGTGCCAGAGCGATGGCTTTTATGGCACACTAATTTGAACGGAAACAGTGGGTTGATTTGATGAGATGGGTCTCTCATCAACCGCTTCATGATCTCGGGCGTTGTACCCGAAGCAGCATCAGCTTTGATGGAACACTGTTGTTTGCAGTTTGCAGTCATCATGTCACGTCTCCCTCATGTCCCAGCCGTTCGCAGCAATTTTGTTGCCTTGCTGCTTTCTCCTTCCCCTTCTTCGCTTCTTTGCTCCTGTGTGTTGTTCTGCTCGCTCTTCTCTTCCCCCTTGCGTTTCGCTTGTTTGTGAGTGCCATGTTGTGGTGTACCTATCCTCTTCCTCACATGACTCATTTCGTCCTATTCCTCCCTCCTCTACCGTGCCCTGACAACCCTAAGCATACAAGTACAACCCCATCAACAACACCAACTACTACTATTTTAATAACCACACACACACACACACACACACACACACACACACACACACACACACACACACACACACACACACACACACACACACACAC
>NW_004754920.1:99263-125833 GCF_000188695.1 Salpingoeca rosetta | reverse complement strand
CAACAACAACAACAACAACAACAACAACAACAACAACAACAACCACCACCACCACCACCACCACCACCACCACCACCACCGCGCCACCATGCAGCGGAACTTCCACGGACACGCTCGACTGCTCCGACCCGGTGTCGCGTGCCGCCATCAGCGCGGCAGCCGTGTGCGAGGTGCAGGCCGTGGTGGAATGTTGCTGCGAGGAGTTCTTCAACCTGCGCCGCGTAACGGGCTCCGTGTACGTGTCTGCCAGCACCACAACCCTCCACTTTGGCTGGCTGGAGCGCGTTGGCGGGGATATTGTGGCTCCGGGCTCGTGGTCCCAGGCGTCAGCGGTTACCTCAGTCGTGTTTGAGCGCCTCGAGTACATCGGTGGGGCGCTCACCGTCGCCCACTCCCAGATCAGCACCATCGACTTTGCCGGCATCACCAGCATTGGCGGGCGCGTGATGCTTGGGCACAATGCCCTGACCTCGGTGACGTTTGGACAACTGAAAAGTATCGGCGGCGAGCTGTACCTCACCTCCAACTCCCTCACGACTATCAGCTTTGGCAGCTTGACCAGCATTGGGCGATCGCTGCTGCTGAGCGCAAACTCCCTGACGAGGCTCGAATGGGGCTCATTGCAGAGCATTGGCCTTTCGCTGTGGGTAGAGCACAACGACCTCACTAGCCTTGACCTGACGGGCCTGTCGTTCAGCTCCTCGCTCATTGTCAACAACAACAAAATCACCAGCATCAACATGGGCAGCGTCACCCGGTTCAGCTCCTTCAAAGTCACACACAACCTCATCACCAGCCTGGACTTTGGCGCTGTCACGCGCATCGGAGGCGAGCTCTTGGCCGACTACAACGCACTCACCAGCATCAACTTTGGCGCCATCACCATCATCCTCAACAAGCTCGAGCTGGACAACAACGCCCTCACCAGCCTCGACTTTGGCGCCATCACCAAGGTTGGCCGCGGCATTTCCATCTTCAACAACGACATCACCAGCATCAACTTCCGCTCCCTTACCAAGATTGCGGGCGCTCTCTTGGCCTGGAGCAATGACCTGCCCACGCTGGACTTTGGCAGCATCACGTTCATCGACGGCACGCTTGATCTCTCCAGCAACTCGCTCACCAGCATCAACTTCCGCGGCATCACCTCCATCGATGGCACGCTCGACCTCGGCCGCAACTCCTTCACGTCCATCACCTTTGCGGGCCTGACCAGCGTCACCGGTGGCCTCGACCTGAACTCAAACACCAACCTCGTCAGCGTCAACTTTGGCACGCTGACGTCCATTGGGGATGACCTGCAGATCCGCTTCTGCTCGCTCACCAGCATCGATCTGAGCGGCGTCAGCATCGGCAGCTACATCCGCCTCAACAACAACGACCTCACCAGCATCAACTTTGGCGCCATCACCCGCATTGAGGGCGACCTGTTTCTCTACTACAACGACTTCACCACCATCAGCTTTGGGTCCCTCACGCACGTGAACGGAGACTTGCTGCTGCACTAC
Organism: Salpingoeca rosetta; assembly: GCF_000188695.1. Classification (NCBI taxonomy): domain Eukaryota; class Choanoflagellata; order Craspedida; family Salpingoecidae; genus Salpingoeca; species Salpingoeca rosetta. Next base: position 124,325 of record NW_004754920.1, on the reverse strand, counting down.
AACCAGCTGACCACCATCGACTTCACCGGCCTGCAGTACATTGGCGGTGATGTTGACCTTGACCAGAACAGCCTTGCCAGCATCGACTTTGGCACCGTCAACATTGTTGGTGGCGTGGAGATGTCAGGCAACAACCTTGCCTCGATTGACTGCGCAACCATGACCATTGGCGGCTGCTTCTGCGCCGAATCCACAGTGTCGCAATCGCTCTGCAGCACCGTCTGCTGGGCTTGCTGAGTGTGTGTGGGTGGGTGTGTGTCTGTGTGAGAGAGAGTGTGTGTGTGTGTGTGTGTCTGTGTGTCTGTGTGGGTGTGTGTCTGTGAGAGAGAGAGAGAGAGTGTGTGTGTGTGTGTGTGTGTGTGTGTGTGAGGAGGGGGCGGGGCGGTTTGAGGTTGAAGTTGTGGTTGTGCATGTGAACATTTGCGTGCGCGTGTGTGTTGTATGGGAGAATGTGTCTGAAAGTGCAGTGATTCATATGGGTGATGGCGTGTAGCGGCAGCAGCAGGGTGGTTTGTTCACGAAGGGTATGTTGTGTAGAGTTGTGGCATGACTGTATGTTCGCTCCCTGTTTTGTAACAGTGATGAGGAGTAAACAATGTGATCAGACTGCCGTAATCAGACAGGTGCATTTTACTTCGTGTAGCCGGTTGAGCGTTGGGTTGTCGCCGCAAGCGAGTGTAACAGCAACACGACAAAATCGCAATCAAGCACCACCAAGGGTTATTTGCTCGCCTCAAGCTGATGCGCAGCCTTCATGTTCACCTCATCGATTTTCCCGTCTTCACCAACACCATCAACCTCCCCTTCATCTTCGTCACCACCATCACCTGTTTCTAGCCTTCCCTCTTGCCCTTCCTTGCCACCAACACCATCATCACCATCCTCATGTCCTTGCTGCTGGTCAAGCATACGCTCGACCACGTGCACGGCTGAGCAGAACTGCACCCACCAATACGCCATCTCGCCTGCACAACAAATGCCACAGAAAGGGGGGGGGGCGGCACACGTGAGTGCGAGTAGCGGTGCAACGCGAGCACAGAACAGGGAATGAAGACACAGGACCAAACAGCACTTGCAAAAGAGGCAGCAACAATCTCACCTGACTCCAGGAGCGAGCCTCCATATTGAGCAATAAACTATACACCATGTACGAAACAAACACAGAACGCAGAACAACACAGATGTGAGAACAAGAAGGAAGGGAGCGCGCACACACACACACACACACACACACACACACACACACACACACGCACACACACACACACACACACACACACACACACACACACACACACACACACACACACACACACACACACACACACAGCACAGCACAGCACATCCACCTCTGCGTTGAGCCAGACGCGGAGTGGGGTTGCCCTGGTGACGATGAATGCGAAGATGGGCAGCACGTCATCAGCGGCCGCAGAGCCGCCAACAGCGGCGCTCGCCAGCACCTGCACTGCCTGTCCGGCCTGTGGTGGTGTTTTGTGGTTGTTGTTGTGGTTGTGTGTGTGTGCGTGTGTGTGTGTGCATGTGTGCAAACAGAAGCGTGCTGTTCCCTTGTGTGTGTGTGTTGACGTCCGTGTGCCATGATACAAGTAAGCGCCGCGTGCTTCCAATAATCGTAGCGTACCTTGCACACTGCCTCAAGTTTGTCGTTTGGCGTGATGGCCGTTTCAATGGCAACCAGGTGTTCCTGTGCCGCGGTCCAGGGGGCACACGCCTGCGCAGCTGCCGGTATCTGTGTAGAGATGCGTGGATGTTAAGTGTGAGTAAGGAAATGTGATGGATGGATGGATGTGTGTTCACCGTGCAACGTGTGTGTGTGTGTGTGTTCCGTTTGGGCTATATCGGCACTCTGTCTTAAGCGAACAGCCGAGCCTGACGCACCGTCGCGGCAATCTTTAGCTGGACTGCCACCTTGGATCCCGAACTAGAAGGATCACGTTACGATCCTGCGCAGCTGCCGGTATCTGTGTAGAGATGCCGTGGATGTTAAGTGTGAGTAAGGAAATGTGATGGATGGATGGATGTGTGTTCACCGTGCAACGTGTGTGTGTGTGTGTGTGTGTGTGTGTGTGTGTGTGTGTGTGTGTGTGTGTGTGTGTGTGTGTGTGTGTGTGTAACAGTTGGAAAACAAAATGCTGCACGCCCGTGCTGCAGGTGCATTCACATGTGTATGTGCAGGACCTGCAGGAGCGGATGCGACGCGTCAATTGACTCGCGGCTCGACTCCAAGAGGCGCTGGTACTTCTGCACGAGCACCACCCCACCGATGATGAAATGGGCAACAGCAGCAACATTAGCAAGGCCAGTGCCGCTGCATCGCTCACTCGGAAAGCAGCAAGCGCAATGCACGTGCGCGTGCACACCACACGTCCATCATACTCAGTTTCATGTCAAGGATCGCATGGTGGGTGTGCGGCGCGCAGCATCACCGTGATGCGGGCGTTGCTGGTGAGCTGGGCGACAACGTGTGGGAAGATGAGGCTGTACAGGTAGCGCTCGCAGTGGCACGCAACGTGCTCTGTTCGGGTCTCGTTCAAGTGCTTCCCCCACGCGCACGCCTTGCTGTTGAGGTGGTCGGTTACGTGCGAGTAGAACTGAATGGCAATTGCGGACCGGTTCTCCTCTGCGCTGTGAAGAAAACTTGCGACGCTGCCCGGGAGAATGCGACGGTGCGCGTATGTCATGGAATCGCGCAGCAGCGCATCCATCAACATCTGCATGTGTGTGTGTGTCAGTGTGTGAGTGTGTGAGCGTGTAAGTTGTCGCATCGTTGCTGTTACATGGCACAGTTGCATGACAATTGTGTGGAGGCGCTGACACACACACACACACACATTTACACATGCACACGCACGCACACTTTCACACACACACACGCGCGCGCACACACACCCACCCACCCACACACACACACACACACGCACACACATTTACACATGCACATCCGCACCATTTCGTATTTCGCGCGTGCGCCACAGAGGCGCTCGCTTTCCTCCACCAAGCGCTCAAATGTCTGCAGCCTGTCTTGCTTCGTGTCGCACACGTGCACAATGTACGCCTGGGCATGCACGCGCGTGTGAATGTAAAACGAGGAAGGAAGAAACGGGCAGATGAGCAGTTGTTGGTGCATAGCAGAAAAGGGGGCTGACCCACAACTCACACATACACACGCACACGCAAGCACACACACACCCACACCCACAGACACACATACACCCACAGACACACATACACCCACAGACACACATACACACACAGACACACCGTACACACATATGGTTTCGATGCACGCATAAAGCCTCCACTTCACTCCAAACCGGACCTTCCTGCCCGAGTAGTCGTCGAAAATGGAGCGAAAGACAAGATCCAACTGCTCGCAGGAGAGCTGCTCAATCCACACCGCCACTTGCCGCAACAGCACATCGTCATCGTCCTCAATGTCGCTGGCAGCGCCCGCACGCACCAGGGCCGATGCCAGGGCTGGCGTGATTGCAGTGACGTGATGGCAAATGAAGTGCAGGTGGGTGGAGGTGAGCGCGCATCTACAGAGCAGCACAAACCCTGCGTGCTCACATGCACAGGCACAACCAAAGCAACGCACACGCACACATGCACACACAGACACAGACACAGGCACACATGCACAGACACACACCCTTGCGTTGGTCTGCGGTGCCGGTGCGTTGAAGGGGCTGCAGCTTTGGCAGCAGCGACGCGAGGGAGCGCGCTGTTCGTAACACAGCTGCATCGTCACACGTGCGCGTGTGTTTCACTGCATTGACGCGCGCCGGCGACAGGAGCGGTGGCCAACTCGCCTCTCCCAGGCGGAGAACGAAGTCTGCATATATGGGCGTGTGTGTGTGTGTGTGTTTGTGTGTGAGTGTGTGTGTGTGTGTGTGTGTGTGTGTGTGTGTGTGTGCGTGCGTGTATGGGGTGAGAGTGTTGCAGGTGAACCATTGTCACGTATGTGCTCATGCATGTTCCTCTCGACACACACGTGCGGTGATCCTCAGATCTGCAATTGCTCCAAAGTACACGCACGTGTTGACGATGAGGACGACGATGAGGATGATGACGGTGGGGTCATTGATGTTGAGCCCGGCTGCGCACCGCCGCTGCCCGCATCCGCTCCTGCCCAGATGAGAACGCCGTCTGCGTGCGCATCCAATCGGTCGACGGGTCGCACCAGCTGCTGTGCGCTCGATTTGTGCGCCTCCATGATGGTCGGCAGGCCGTGCTGCACAAACGCCTGCATGTATGTGTGAGTGAGTGAGTGTGTGTGTGTGTGAGTGAGTGAGTCAGTCAGTGAGTGAGTGTGCGTGTGAGTGAGTGAGTGAATGTGTGTGTGTGTGTGTGTGTGTGTGATTGAGTGAGTGTGTGTGTGTGAGTGAGTGTGTGTGTGTGAGTGAGTGAGTGAGTGAGTGAGTGAGTGAGTGAGTGTGTGTGGGTGGGTGGGTGAGCACAAGTGCTGCACAGTTCCCCGTAACAGCGACTGCAACATGTGTGGGCCGCTACGCACGAGAAAGTTGATGAAGGACGCGTTGGAGAAGAGAACAGTGTGTGGTCGGTCCAGCATCGGCGTTGAAACAGCAGCATCACTGCTGGGGACATGGCTGTATCCGCTGCTGCTGCTGGCAGCATTGCCATCGCCCTTGCCTGGCGCAGAATGCTGTGTTGGATCAGCTGAGGGCGTTGGTGATGAGTGCTGTGTTGGATCAGCTGAGGGATCAGGTGATGGCTGCTCTGATGCTTGCGACTCTGCCGTCGTCATTGGTACCGATGGCGATGATGGTGGTGGTAGGATACCAAAGAATGCATCAATCTCCTGCGCAAACGTTTCGCGAACACTGCAAGTGGTGATGATGACGGGTGGTTGTTGTCGATAATGATGTTAGATGTTGGGGGAGGGGTAGCAGCAACGAACTGCACGGCACATGAGCACATGGGGAGAAGAGAGGCCGTGCATGCGAGCGAGGAAAACTACAACCTTGAAATGACGGTGGCTGGGAGGTGTGCGGAGCAAGGCGGGCTGTAACCAAACACGCACGAAATGCATGCGGTGGCCACAACAAGCGCTCGCCTGGCGTGTGTGTGTGTGTGTGTGTGTGTGTGTGTGTGTGTGTGTGTGTGTGTGTGTGTGTGTGTGTGTGTGTGTGTGTGTGTGTGTGTGTGTGTGTGTGCGTGTGTATGTGTGTGTGAGGCGGGGCTGTGTGTGAGGTGAGGTGAGACAGTAGAGCACGTGAACGTGGTTGATCAACCGCACAGGAATAGCATCCAACAACGGCACGACAAACGGTTGCGCTACCTCTGCACAGGTGTAAGCGCAGGCGTCTTCTCGCGCACGGGACTGAACGAGTGACAGGCCGGAGCAATCAGCCTGGAACAGAATATGGTACGAGGCGTGGTGCCAGGAACGAAGTGAGAACACAACAAAGTGAGAACACAATGAAATATCGGCTCTGTTGATCTCTTCTGCCGTTTCCACAGCCACACGAAACCACACACACACACACACACACAGACACACAGACACACAGACACATACACACACAGACACACACACGCACGCACATATACACACACACAGTGCACGAACCGCACGATGAAGAGCATGGCGAGATTTGGGCGCGGCGGAACACTGCGGACAGCAAAGGCCTTGATGGTTTGGTCAAACACCGCTCTGGGCACATCGACAATCGCAGTGAACAGCAGCGAGGATCAGGAGAGGTGTCATGGTAAGGTGCGAGGTGGTTGTGCCTGTTGCAACCAGTGTGCAGCACACGCGAGAAACATAAATTACAGCAAGCAGCAGAAGCAGCAGCAGGTGTTGTCCCACCGGAGGGAGGATGGAACCTGATCCCGTGTGTCAAGAATGCATTGGACGGCCTACAATAGCAGGATGACTAATGAGTAACGCGCGAGAGACGTGTGTTGGAAGGAGCGCCTGGCCATTGCACAAAAACGTCACACGCAACACACAATACACGACGCATACGTTGGAGAGGAGTTGTCGCATGGGCTGCTCCAGCGCGGCGCTGTAAGGAAGTGTGGTGACGGGTGAATGTGACACAACTCAGAGTCGCATTGGTACACACACAGGCACAGACAGACAGACACACACACACAGGCACATACACACACACAGACACACACAGACAGATGCACAGACACACACACACAGACACACACACAAACGTGTGCAAACCTGAGAGGAAGGGAGGCGAGGGATGCTGGGTCGAGGTGTGGAGCAAAGAGAACGATGCGCCGAAGGCGGTGAGCGGTGAGCGCGAGATATTGCCCGAGGGGATCAAGGAGGTCGCTGGCCATCAGCTGCAGCGCACGTGTCAGGATGGACTGGTCAAGGAACGGGTTGCTGGGCGCGTCCTGCTTTCCAAACGCAACCTGCACCACGACGGCGGTGAGCGGTGGGCAGTGGATGGAAGATGAGTGAGGGGAGGTGAGGCTGTGTGATGGCCAGGTGTCCAATATGTAGCCAGGGCGAAGTGTGTTCCCATCAGCGTTCTCATGCTGCACACACAGACAGACAGATAGACAGACAGACACACGCACCTCCAAGCGGTGGGTGGTGAGCTGCCTGAGAAATGCGGTGCGGTGCTCCTGATGGGTGGATGCTGGGTACAGCCCGTGCATCACAATACGCAGCAGGGAATCCGCACGGCGCACAGAGAGCCGTCGTGTTGCTCGCGTGTTCTAGCGCAGTGCAGTGTACGTTTGCGTGTGAACGGGCTGCACACAAAACCAAGACACGCACACACACACACACACACACACACACACACACACACACACACACACACGAATGCGCATGCACATGCACAATGGGTCTTACTCCAAGAAAGCAGGTGGCCAGCATGTGTGGGCGCTTGTACAGGAATTTGAGAACAAACTGCGAGTCCGCAAACGCCTCCTCGGACTTGAAACACTTGCGAGCATCGCGCACGCGGCGGGGCTGCGGAACGAGTGTAGTGGTGCGTGATTCATATCGTGAGTTGAAGGCGATTTTGAAATGCACAGACACACAGACACACAGACACACAGACACACACACACACACACACACACATACACACGCACACGCACACACACACACACGCACACACACACACACGCGCGCGCTCGGCTACGCACAAAGTGGGATCGCTGTTGCAGAAACGCGGAGCAGGTACCCAAGGGGCTGAAGCCCGCCAAATGGTCAGAAACGGCCTGGCAGGCCGAGGCATACACCACATACTCGCGGAAATTGCGCTGCAAGCACCACACGCACAGTGAGGAGGTTGATCATGACACACAGGCGCTGTAGAGGTGAGGACTGCTGATGTCTTGACGTGCCCACACACACACACACTCACACACACACACACACACACACATATCACACACATCACGCACCTCGCACAGGTCGGAGAGGTCCTCTTCCAGCTCTGAGATGGCGACACGTTCTGCTCGAATGAACAACTGTTCCCGCTTCAGCGCTCGCTGCAGCCTGCAAAACGCGGCCAACCCACCACCACCAGCAGTGGCAGGAGCGGCAGTGGTGGCAGTTGCTGCTTTTGTTGTCTTGTCCTCCATCGTCGTTTGTCTTGTTTGTAGAAATGTATTGGAAAACATGCTCAACAATCGACGGCACCTTCGCAGCCTGTGTGACACTTGCGTGCATGAGCGCACTTGCCATCGTCTCATTCGTCTCTTCTTCTTGCCCGATGAGTGCGTGGTTCATTCTTCTGTTATTTCCATCATCAACGATGTCGCTGTCGTCATCTCTCAAACACACAATCACTGCATGAGTTCAATCGATGTAACCACAAAGGACCCGTTCAGAACATGAAGCCAAAGTCTGGCGGATTTGGTCGTGTGAACATGTTGTTTGCGTTGCCGTCGCGGCCCATCTCAGCATCGTACGACGGAGGACCTTTGGAGAGGTGTGTGAGTCAGCGAGTGTGTGTGAGTGAGTGGGTGAGAGTGAGTGGGTGAGAGTGAGCGAGTGAGAGTGAGAGCGAGAGCGAGAGAGAGAGTGAGAGAGAGTGAGAGTGAGAGTGAGAGAGTGAGTGAGTGAGTGTGAACATGTGAAGAGGTGGGGGTGTGTCTTCCTCTTGTGCGTGCAGGCAAGCGCACTCACCCCTCCACACTCTCTTTCGAGCTGCAAAACACACCTGGTTGTGGGCTCGATGTCCGCGGTCCATGCACGCGTGATTGCGGCGGAGACAAGAGCTCATCACGACGCGGGTGGCGGATCACTCCACGGTCCAGGATCTGCACACAAAGCAAACGTGCAAGTGACTTGGTTGCTGCAACAACACCACCAGCAAAGTGCACATACACACACATACACCAGCAAAGTGCACACACACACACACACACAGTCACACAGTCACACACACACGCACGAAGCAGCCTCCCTTTCCTGCGCTGACCTCCTTCCAACGGTCGTGGTCTACGCGTAAGGTGGCAATGCCCCTGCACGCTTCCTCAAACCGGGAGCGAAACGCGTTGATGAGAATCTCCGCCGCCACTCGATACCCAAACTTCATGCGCTCGTCAATCGGGGGTGCGGACCCTTTTTCCAGCGACGCAACAGACTCGTCCACCACATACGGGCGCGCAGCCAGCCCCATCCGGTTCTGATCGTGGTGATGGCACGTGTGCGCGTGGGAGGGAATGTGCGTGCGAGACACATGTGCGTGAATTCGTGTGTTTGTGAGTAAGCTTGCCAGCAAGACTGTCGAAGTGCAGATGCAGCCACAGTACGGCAAGCAAGTCACCACGTTGACACGCTTGCTCCCAACACTGCTTGCCTGGTATGCACGGAAGAGCATTGCCTTTTGAAAGTTGGAACTGTCCAGCAAACCCTACACAGGAGCGCACAAGCTCCTCGTGAGAAGATGGGAAGCACCGAAAGCAACAGCCACATACCAGCACACACACACCAGCACACACACACACACCAGCACACACACACACACACACACCACTCAAGCACAAATAGCGCTTACCTGTGGCGTGAGGCGCAGAGGATTGCGTGCAGGCTCGCCGTACAGCTGAGGATCCCACAACTAGCTCAAGTAAAGCAGAAAAACGAGTGAGACTGAGGGGTGAATGCACTGGACGCAGCAACACCACGCTCCGACACGCACACCAACGCAATCACTTCCACATCACGCAGTGACAGCACTTCTCTGCTCACCGTTCGGACGGCGCGTGCCCAGCCGACGTGCACCTCCCGTGCCACAAGCTCAACGTCAAAGTACGTCAGGCTGCAACAAAACACATGTTTTGTGTTGATGAACTAGACAGGCGAACCAAGGCAACAAAGGCAGCCACTCACATGATGGCGCAACGGTGTCAGCAAGCAGGCGTGCAACTCGTGTAAACATGTGCGGCATGCAATTGTACCTTGGGTCGTCTGCTTGCCAGCGAATGGCCGCCCACCCGCGCCGCACACTGCTCAAGCACACAGGAGCAATGCACGTTCAGCGCGCGTACAATGACTTTGGAGTCAGGTCCGGGGCGCTGCATAGCAACGATGAAAGGGCACACACACAAACACACATACACATACACACACAGACACACAGACGCGCGCACGCACATGCACACGCGCACACCCACGCACACACATACACACCTTGCGTCGTTCACGATGCGTTCGAAGGCGGACTCTTGGTGCTGCTTGTGTTGGCGCCATTTCGCAATGCCGTGCACAACGAGACGACGAAGAACATCGTATTCCTCATCGGAGGTCTGACGGATGAGCATCTGAAGGTGCTCCTCCTTCCGTGCGCGTCGCAGCAGAACGTCGTACTCAGCACGCGCATGTTCAGGCAGCAGGATGCCTGCCAAGCAGCAGCAGCAGCAGCAGCAGCAGCGTGTGAATGCAAAGTCTTGCCTGCAGGCACGTGTTCTACACGAAGGAAGGAAAGAACAGTAGAAGGAGGACGGGGAAACAAGCAGCCACACGCACAAACAAATAGGAATCCACACATGAACACACGCACACACACGCACAGGCAAGCGCAGACACGCGTGTTACCGATGCTCCGCTCTATGGCTGCGCGTGTGGCCGAGTCAATCTTCTGCAAGACGAGCGAAATGTTCGTGACAGTGACGCCTGTTGTTGCGGAGTAGCGGAATACCGACGAAGCAGGTGAGCTGGTGAGCTGGTGAAAAAAATGACACGAAAGGTGTGTGTTCTGACAGTTTGGCGTGCGTAAAATGGATGATCCTACAATCCCTGGTATCGATGATGGTGATATCGCTGATAAAGACGACACAACACACATGACAACATCAGAGCATTCCAAGCAAGCAAGCATGATCACTTTGGCTCAAAAAAAAAAAAAAGCGCACCAAGATCTGCGCCCCTTGCAAGGAAGAGCTGCAGTGATTGCGCAATCTGGACGCGATAGTCTGCCGGCAGCTGACGCAATAGCGCCGACAGGTCCTCCCGGGCCTGCAGTCGTGTGAGGGTGGGTATACGTTGAAGCTACACGGCACTTGTGTGGACAAACGCCCGCATACAAACGCATACAAACACACACACACACACACACACACACACACACACACACACCTGCTGCTTGATTGGGTCGATGGGCTTCTGCTCCTCTTGATTGTTATTTGTGCTGGTTGTTGTTGTTGTTGTGTTGGCTGCTTCCGTCGATTGCCTGCAATGGTGGTGTACAAAGCAGGTCAGGCAGGCACAGCACGGGGAAAGGCCATTGAAGCCGCCTAGCCGCTGCACTGCAACTGAAAGCACATGACCGCAGGCGAGCAAGCACAGATGCACATGGACGTGTGATACGTGCACTTACGAGGCTGCTGCTTGCGGGTTTTGTCGCTTACTTGCTCTCACGGTATGACACACCTGCAAGCAAGCCATCAGAAATGTGAACACTCAATCAGCTGGGGCTCGTGCGTGTCGATGAACTTCACAAACTCGAATACACACGCAGGCGCATACACATAGAATGGTACGACCACTCGCACACTCAAAACACACCGAGCATTGTCGCTGCTGCGTTGAGTCATCGTTGTCATCGAGTGCGTTGTAGCTGCCGCACGCGCCACATTTCCACCTGATTGACACACACGCAAGGGGGAGGGGATGAGCATGATTGCTATCAACAGAGAAGCAGTGATGAGGGGCTGCTGTTGTGCCACCAACGTGTCTCCATATCTGCTCCAAACACCATACATGTACCACGCTGTGTTGTATACTGCCCCGCACTCACCTGGTGCGAGGCTGAAGTGGCTGCATGTAGCGATCAGCAATGACGGACACCTCGGCGCTCATGGGCTGTGGAACTGAAGATTGACCATCTGCTGGTGACTGCCGGTGCTGCTGTTGTCCTTCTTCGTCATTGTTGTCTTCATCATCAGCCTGCGGTAAGGTTCAAGAGTGACGAACGAAAGCGTACAAGCCATCCAGGTCGTGAAGGAAGGAAGGGAGGAAGGGTGGAAGGGTGGAAGGGTGGAAGGGAGGAAGGGAGGAAGGGAGGAAGGGTGGGAGGAAGAAAGGAAGAGGAAGGGGTGGAAGTAACAGCAAACCAAAACAAGACCTCTGCAACACAAACCAACACATGTGCATGCAGGCAAGTCACCTGCGGGGTGCCGTTGAGCTCGGTGCTGATTGGCAGCAGCCGGTGGTTGCGCAGGACTCTGCCGGCGACCAGATGTGTTGTGTCCTGCACTTCATCTTGTGGGACCTGACCAGGGGACGAAGCAGCGTAAACGCGTGAGCATGTTGGCGCAGACACATGAAGGTGTGAAAGTCTGGCAGGCAACGTGTGTGAAACACCCACACCCACACATACACATACACACACACCCACACACACACACACACACACACACACACACACACACACACACACACACACACACACACACACACACACCTTGACGTATTCCTTGAGAGGCACGGGCCAGCCTTCAATTTCATCCATGTCCCGCAAAGCATAGATGACGTCGTCTGTCGGTGTGGAAGAACAAACAGCACTCTGGCATGAGCTGGCGAAAGGGTTGCGGTGTGACACATGCATGCAAGCAATATTGGAATTAAATTGTGATTACATGGCTCACCGAGTGTTCTGAACGGCCCGAAGTTGTGCTTGTTGATGAAGAAGATGTCATGGTTTGGGCTTGGCTGGATCAGGTGATGGGTGTACTTGCCGTTGCAGACGCTGGCAGGTTCATATCGGACACGAGGCAAGGAATTGTGAGAGATGAACGCAACATGAAATTGATTGAAACCACACACGCACGCACGCACGCACACACACGCACACACACACACACACACACACACACACACACACACACACACACACACACACACACACACACACACACACACACACACACACACACACACACACACGCACACACACACACACACACACACACACACATCGAATTGAGCTCACAGGAGGAGGACGTATTCGCCGGGTCGCCTCGGGCGCGGGCGGACCAGATACTTGCCCTCCGTGGCGCCACCAGGGCTGTCAGCCATGCGCACTGATGAACAGGAACAGGGATGACGGCAACGATCATCGGCAAGGAATGAGCGGGCATGCAAACGGGAAACGTGTGTCATTAGGTCGATGGGTCGGGTCGTTCAAGTTGCTCCTTTTTTGCACTTCACCACACACACATGCACACACATGAGGTAGGTGGAGGAGTTATTTTTGTGGTGTCTCGTGGCCACTCACTCTCGGCCTCGGCACGGGAGATGTGTCCGTGGAGCCACGGGCGGCGCACGTCAATCCGGCCTGTCTTGATCTTCTGGCGCGTGAGGAACCCTTTCGTGACAGCCTGCACGACAACAACGGCGTGGATGGTGAGCTCGCGGTGCTCGGACGCGCGTCGCCGCGTCTGATGCATGCGCACCATCGACTGGATCTTGATGGCAGCCTCCAGCTCGCTCAGCCGACCTGCCATGCAAACGATGGGAGTGCGTGTGTCAGTAAGTGAGTGTGTGAGTGAGAGAGAGTGTGTGTGTATGTGTGAGAGAGAGAATGTATGTGTGTGTGTGTGTGTGTGTAAGTGCGAGTGTGCGTGCCGGTGAGTGCATGCGTGTGTGTCAGCGGAATGCGCTGTTGCAAGTCTTACGTCGTGGCTTTCGATACTTTCGGCGAGACGCCGGCTCTTCTCGAAAGAAGACATCCTCCTCCTCATCTCCCTCTTGTTGTTGTTGTTGTTGTTGTTGTTGTTGTTGTTGTTGTTGTTGTTGTTGTTGTTGTTGTTGTTGTTGTTGTTGTTGTTGTTGTTGTCGGTCGTCGTTTTGTTCCTCCTCCTCCTTGTTTGCCTGTGGTTCGCTTTGTTGTTGGAATTGCGGAGGTGGTGGCGGTGGCGCCGGTTGTTGCGCGGGTGCATCTGCTTGCTCACTGCTGTCGGCGTGCGTGCTCGCTGTATGCGACTGCTGCTGTGGCGATTGAGGACGAGGATTTGTAAGCGCGTCGTTGCTGCCATCGCTGGTGCGGCCGCTCACACGCTGCCTGGGGATGTCCACGCGATCGCTGATCTCTGGCTGGTTCACCTTGTCAACGTGCCTCTCAAACGCATCTGCAAAGCAAGCAAATGTGGAAAAGGATGCACACACGATCAGTGCAACCAAGCTGTCAACAGGGCGCGACACGCGACAACAAAACAGATACACCAACATAGGCATTCACAGCAAGACCAGCATCTGGCTCCCGTGGTGCACGCACACAGCGATATGCACACAAACAGCAGCGGTCCGACCCATTTTACCTTCCGGCTTTGGGGCGGGGACTGGGTACTTGAGTTGGACTGGCCAGCCCTGCAAGCTGTCTGGCTGGGACAAGAAGTCAATGACGTCCTTGATGGACGTCCCCTCCACGATTAACTGTGCAGTGAAGCAAAAGAGATCAACAATAATGAGTGAACTTTCAATCCATGGCACGCACGCGTAGAGGTGCCTAGAAGATCAAATGCAGTCACACACACACACACACACACACACACACACACACACACACACACACACACAAGAGGCAAGCACGCAGACACACACACACGCACACGCACACACTGACATTTGGGTTGTTGTTGATGATGAAGGAGCGTGCGCCATGCAGTCGGACAAGGTGGTGCGTGTCTTGTCCTTTGTAAATCACGCTCACCACATACCCCTGTCAATGCCAAGCGCAAGCACAGTCAGCACGGTGCGTGTGCGTGTGTGTGTGTGTGTGTGTGTGCTTGTGACCACAAACACAACTCATAACCAGGCAGACATTGATACCACACCCACAATCCAGGCGTGTTACATTACATTACCCCTGATTGCGGTTTCCTGCGCACGAGAAAGGTGCCGTCAAGCACGGTACCAGAGTCATCCACGTGCTCCGAGGAAGAGAGCCGTTTCTGCGCCTCCGTGCGGCTGATCACCCCATGCAGCCACACCGTCATGTTGCGAGGTGGTGTTGTTGTTGTTGTTGTTGTTGTTGTTGCTGGGTTGGATGCAGCCAACGCCCTTCTGCTTGTGCTTCTTGCTGCCTTCTGCTTTGCTTGCAGGCAGGCGAAAATTGCATGGTGTCTTTTGGTAATCCTCCCAACAGTAACGTTTTGCGGCGGACGTGGAAGACGATGCAAACTGCTCGTCGTGGAGGAGTGCGTGTGCGCGCATCGACCGCGACGATGCCGTCGCGAGAGCGTGGATGGGATGCGCGAGGGCCTGGGTGGCGCTGGGAATGGGATGGAGAAGAAGAAGAGGAAGAAGGCGTGGGTGTGGATGGCAAAGGGCCAAAGCGCTGGGGACGCAGCAGCAACAGCAGCAGTTGGGGTAACAGAAGCACGCTGCGGGTGGTGCTGGTGTGGGGACTGGTTGCTGCGCTGGTGCTGGGCAGCGTGTGCGTCGTGGCATGGTCCCTGTGGCTGAGCCACCATGGCTTGAGCTGGCAACCACCTGATCCTGCTGATCTCGCCTCGCACGTGGGAGGCCGCCAGCATCCGCCGCAAGATCTCGTATTTATTAAAGAAGGGGACGTGCGTCCAGGCAACGTCCTCCGACAGGTTGGTCGTGTGTGAGTGAGTGTGTGAGTGTGTGTGTGTGAGTGAGTGTGTGTGTGTGTGTGGTTTTGGTTGCTGTTGCTCGTGACTGGCACTGTGATTTGACATGATGTGCGTGTTGACTAGGTGAAGGACCAGGATAAACAGGAGGAGATGGTGCTCCCAGGATCCATTCCCGTGCTGCCAAAGCTGGAGCAGGTGGTGATCAACAGGCGTTTGTTCTCGTGTGTCTGGGTGTGGTGAGGGCTGGTGGCGTTCATCGCTATGCTCTACCTCATGCACTCACCTGCTCACTGCTTTGTGTGTTCATCCACTCATTCAGTTTGCACTCACCGCACCATATGTTCACTCACACACTGTGCATGCATGCAGATGGTTCGATTGTGGGCACGACACCAGTTCCATATCGTGCAGCCAAGGTCGTTTGCGAATGCGTGCGTGGCGCATGTTTGTTGCTCTTGTGTGCACAATGGCGTCTCACACCTGTTGTGTTTGGACTGTGTGGTGTGTGTGTTTGGTGCCTGCCAGCAAGCCAAAGCTGCTAATCGGTGTGCTTTCCGCCCGTGGCCATGCAACAGCCCGCCATGCACAGCGGGCCACGTGGGGCTCCCTCCTGTCGGCCTTTACCAACCGTCATCCACATCCATTTCCGTACGTCCTTTGATGTGGCTTTGATGTCGCTCTGTGCACTGCTGCATACGTGTTTGAGCCGTTCTCACTTTAAATGTTGTGCTTGCATGCATGCGCTGGCACATGGCAGGATTGAGCTGCGGTTCTTTGTTGGAGCGTCGTCTTGCCCCATCCCACCAGAAGATCGCGCAGACCCGTGCGTGTTGTGTTTTGTGTGTGTGTGTGTGTGTGTGTGTGTGTGTGTGTGTGTGTGTGTGTGTGTGTGTGTGTGTGTGTGTGTGTGTGTGTGTGTGTGTGTACTCATGCCAGCCCTCCGTGCACCTTTTTGCTGCAGGTATGGATGTGAGCCCCAGCCCATGAAGAATCCAGGTGAGCACACCTGCAACTGCAATCGCACACACAAAAAGCACACACACACACACATACAAAAGCATCCACACACACACACACACAAAAGCATCCACACACACACACACGCACACTCGCGCACACACATACACACACTCTCACACTCACGCACACACGTCTCCCTTCTGCAGTGTTTGATCGTGAGGTGTTTGCCCATGACATCCCGCGTGACCTGGAGGGCAACGACGTCAAAGGAACAACAGGGACCGTGGTCGGCATGGACTTTCGCGCACACCACCCCATCACCATCACCCGACTCGGTGCCTTTGACAGCGGCAGCGACGGCCTCAAGACTCGTGAGTGAAAGCGATCACCGAGAGCGGAAGAAAGGGCCGCGCTGTTGGGTTGTTATTGTCCTCGTGCGGGTGCGTGTTTTGCTGTGTCGATAACACACTCTCCTCGCTCATCTTTCATCCCGTGTACAGCCGTTACTGTCACGATCTGGGATACAATTCGCCAAACACCCGTGGTGTCCCGCACCATCACAGGCACCGAAGGCACGCTGCGCGGTGGAGCAAGGTGTGTACGTATGTGTGTGTGTGTTTCGGCTTGTTGGTGCAGCAGCTGCGTTGATAGTGTTGTCCTTTCACGCCCACATACCCTCACACGCCCATACGCTCAAACACGCTCAAACATGCTAGATATGTTGACGTGAAAGGGGTGGTGTTGACGAAGGACACGACGTTCACGGTGACGGCTGAAGGATATGGCGCCGACGAGCCCTTGCACACGCGCGCGTCCTCCATCGCACGCGTGAACGATGCCGGTGGCATTATCGAGTGGCTGCCCGTCAGCAGAACAGCGACAACCGAGCACGCGTTTCCAGACACCATCAACACCCTCTCTCAGGTCGTGGGCTGGAAGTGTATGTGTGTGTTTGGTGTGATGTGTGTGTGTGCATATGTGTGTGTGTGTGTGTGCGTCGCTCACACGTCTTTCTTCGCCCTCTACACATTTCAGGATCGGTTCAAGTTTGCTGCTGGCACGTTCGCGTTTCGCTCTGAGCGTGTGGCACCCGCCTCTGTCTTCTCACTTCCCTGGAAGGTGAGCTGACTCTGTGTGTGTGTGTGTGTGTGTGTGTGTGTGTGTGTGTGTGTGTTTGGCCTCACCTCACGACACCTTCCACTGCGCCACGACTGCTTCCAATTGAATGTCGCAGGATCACGTGTCGTATCCGGTCATCCACCTCACGTCGCGTGACGCGCTCAAGCTCGTGTTCGAAGTCAACACATCCCTACTGGAAGTTGGTGAGTTGCGACCGCGTGTGTGCTGGTTGTGAGCGAGCGAGTAGGTTTTGTTCTCACCACACATATGCCACTCACGGGTACTTGTCTGCGTGTCTGTGTGTGTCTGTGTGCCTGTGTGTCTGTCTGCCACACACACACACACACACACACACACACACACACACACGCACGCACACACACACGCACGCACGCACGCACACGCACACACAGCCACACGAACGCAGATGCAGGAGTGCAACGCGAGGACCGTTGTCAAGGACTGGACTCCACAAGCCTCGCGTGGGCAGCACGTTGCCATGCTTTCAGACCTGGATGAGGGGTCGCACTTCTTCATCAGCAGGGACAGATGTGCCACGGGAATGAAGGTGTGTGAATACAGAATGTGTGTTACAGTGGGGGCGGGGGTGGCTTGCGTTGCGTGGATGTCAGCCTTGTTCACGTCATGATGGCCTGCCCTCACGCTTGCTCATTGCTGCAGATGGAAGTGAATGTATCTGCACCCGTCGACATGCGCGAGGTGTTTGTGCATGTATGTGTGTGCGTGTATGTGTGTATGTTTGTGTGTGCGTGTATGTGTTTGTGTGTGTATGTGTGTGCTGGCGTTTCGGCGACCGTGAGGGTGGAGAATGGCCGATGTAATAGCGTGTCTCGTCGCACGCCTGTGCGTTCACACACGTACACACACACACTCACATAAACATCACACCCACCCACCCACACACACACACACACACACACACACACACGCACACTCACTCACCCACCCACACACACACACGCGCGCACGCACGCACACTCACTCACACTCACTCACTCACTATGCAGACGCTGGAAAAGCTGCGGGCTTCCAGATTTGAACGGCTGCAGAAATATAACAAAGTGCTCGAGCGCGAAGCAAAAGCCATCAAGCAGGAGATGCGCGAGCATGGGGATGTGGTTGTTGTCCCACATCTTCAAGACACATACAGGTGTGCGTGCGTGTTCGTGCGAGAAGTGGGACCTTGAGTCACGGAATGCGTCTTACACTTGCTTGCAAGCATGCGGTGCTGTACCTGCATCAGCTGCACGCTTTCTCACCCCAACCTGTACACACACACACACACACACACACACACACACACACACACACACACACGCACATACACACACACACACACACATTCACAGGTCCCTGCCACGGAAGCTGTTGGGCGTGTACACGTATGCAAGCGCTGCTGGCGCTCAGTTTGTGCTCAAGACAGACGACGACACCTTCCTCAACATCCCAGAGTCAGTACGAGGAGTGAGACGATGTGTGCACGTGCTCATGAATTTTTTGACGTCACAGTCGGCTCACGTGTGGTTGGTCGGGTTTTGGCAGGATTGTCGCACAGCTGGAAAAGAAAGAGGTTACTGCAACATCAAAGTGAGTCAGAGTGCCAGACGAAATGCTGGTGCTGAGTATTGCTGTTGCTCGTGGTTGGCGGGGTGCGTTGCTCATGTTGTTTTTTGCTTTGCTGCTGCGTGCACAGGCTGTGGTGGGGCTCGTTTCGGTGTGATTGGCCCGTGGAACGAACAGGGAAATGGGCAGAATCCCACTTTCCAGGTTGGTGGCATGCAGAGAGGCAACTTGTGAATGTGGTGCTGCAAAGGGAAGCAAAGTGGGCGCTTCGCGTGTTGCGAACAGTGTCTCCCTCATTCACACACACACACACACACATGCAATCAGGTCGGGTGTATCCGCCGTTTGCGTGTGGGTCTGGCAGCGTCGTGTCTGGTGACTTGGCGGTGTGGCTGGCGCAGAGCGCGGGGGGACTGCACGACTTTCAAGGCGAGGACGTGTCGCTTGGCATCTGGCTGCAGGCAGTCACGCCAACCATTGTGCAGGTGAGATGTGGTGGCGTTGGCGTTGGGGTTGGAAGGGGGTGGAGGGGTTGGCGCTGGCGTTGACAAGGGTTGGTGTATTGGGAGGCAACGCAAACGTGGAAAGCGCCGGGGGGGGGGGGTCTGGGGAATGAAAGTGCGCAGGAGGAGAGGAACACGGCTGCAACGTGCAGGAAGGGCTGGGATTGGGAAGCAAAACCCAAGACGGAACAAAGGAAGGAAGGAAGGAAAGAAGGAAGGAAAACAGCTGAGCGTGATGACACTCACTGAAACACACACACACACACACACACACACACAGGATGGGCGATGGCAGTGCTTTGGAGCGGATGTTGCCTGCAAGGAGGACACGTTGTTGTCGTCGCCGGAGCATTCACCGACAGATCTCATGAAGAGATTTGGGGAGTGGAAGAGGTGTGGCTCGTTTTGTGGTCGGTGTGAGGATGATGTGGGTGACATGGAAAAACAGTAAATGGCGGGTGAGGGCGGGTGTCAATAGTGCCGAGAATACGTCCATTGCGTGTCGGTGGTTTTGGCCTTGGCAAATTGCTCGGGCACGGAGCCATGCGCAGAATGGCGTGAATTGCGGGCACGTTCGACGCGCGCATTTGTCAGGTCTGCTCCGTCGAATGTTGCGCCTTCGTAGTTGACGTTGCGAAGGTCAACGGAAATCAACTCGGCATTGTTGAGGTTGGCGTGCTTCAGGTTGGCTTTGGAGTCGCGTGTTGTGCGTCCGTACATGTCTATTGTGATGGAAAGACAACTGTGATGAGGCGCGGAACGGGAAGTGTGACGGGACTGTGGTCGAGGTGTGTCGGTGGCTTGTTCTGTGTACTGATGCGAAGTAAACCAGGGAACAAAAGAACTGAACAAGGCACAGACAATCACGTGAGATAAGCGACAACAGGGTGCAGGGCAACACACACGTGCTAGCAGGCAACAAGAGGGGTGCTTGTGGTTAAGCAAGGGGGAAAACAAGAGACAAGGGCAACAGACGTAACACAGCATGCAGGCATGTGTCGTGCCGTCATCTTAGTTGATGACGGTACCGTGCCAAGGGCTCGGGATCGCCGCCGAGAGGCAAGCGGTTCCGAGGCACTGGGCACGGCGTGACGCGACACAGGCAAACGCTACTATACGACACTCACGAGTTAAACATGACGTCAATCAGACTAAACATGACATCAGAACATTAGGAGAACAAAGAACATCCAGAGCAATACGGTGCCTCGAAGGGCGAGAAGGGGGGAAACAGGGGAACACAGCGGGACAAGGTGCAGTGGGTAAGGGAGTCGGAGAGGCAGAGGGGAGAGACAGAGAGAGACAGGCGAGCGACGTTACAGGAAGAGGCAGGACTTGGTGCAGGCGGAACACGACTTACCGGAGGTAACTGGTCCAAATGATGCTTGCGACAAAGTTGCACCCTCCAGGTTTGCTCGTTCCAGGCACACTCTAGTGAAGTCCGCCTGGGTCAGATTCGCGTGGGACAGATTGGCGCCAGTAATGTTTGCTCCGACAAACTTCGCACCCTCAGGTGAGGAGGGGTTGATGACAGCCACAAGGTACGTGAGGCTTACTTGAAAGTACCCACCAAAACCAACACATTAAGCAAACGCCACGTCTTACTTGTGAAATCACAACCGCTGAGGTTCCAGCGCTGTAAGCCGCAGCCGCTGAAATTCACGCCTCGGAGTGTGGCACCCTGAAGCGAGGTCCCTTGAAGTCGAGCGTTGCTCAGGTCCGCACCACAGAGGTTGGCGCCAATCAAGTTGGCTCCCACCAACTTTGCATCTGACACACACAGAGAGTGTTAGCGTGTCAGAGTGTGAGTGTGTGTGTGTGTGTGTGTGCGTGAGTGTGAGTATGAGTATGAGTGTGTGAGTAGACGTCTGTGGGCCATACTCACACAAATACCAGAGTTAACATATCCAACACATCAAGCAAACAGCACATCTTACTTGAAAGATCATAACCGCTGAAGTCCAGGCCCTGCAAGTCGCAGCCACTGAGATCCACGCCTTGAAGGGTGGCACCCTGAAGCAAGGTCCCCTGAAGTCGAGCGTTGCTCAAGTTCGCACCTTGGAGGTTGGCACCAGTCAGATTGGCGTCAATCAAGTTGGTAGCTTGTGTGAGCTTGTGAGAGGGTGAAAATGTGTATGTTGGGTGGGGGATGTGAGTAGAAAGGCAGTGTGTTGATCCAATACGTCTGTACATGCCAACACCGGGGGCCAGACAACACCGTCACCTGAAAAGTCACAACCGCGAAAATCAAAATTCCGCAGAGTCCGACCGCTTAAGTTCACACGCATGAGCTTTGCGTTGCTCAGCTGCACACCCCGCAGCTTAGCTTTGGTCATCGCTGCCTACTGGAGGTCTGCACCAGTCGCGTTGGCATTGGTCATGTCGGCTCCATTCAATTTTGCCCCTAGCATGTGGAATAAACGCATCAAAGGAATAAGGGTGGGTTCTGAACAGGTGTCATTACATGTTCATGCATAATCACGAATAGCAGTCATCAAGACGTGAGTGCTGTGAAATTCGCAAGTCTGCAAGTCGTAAGCACTCGGATTTGCACCTTGTAAGTTGGCAACGTTCAGGTTTGTGTTGGCCAAACTGGCTTTTGTCAAGTTGGCATTGGTGAGATTGCTGCCTCGAAGGTTGGCGCTGTTCAGATTCGCCTGAACCAGGTTGCTGCTGCTGAGGTTGGCACCTGTACATTTCAACGGTACACGACAGACGGTGATTTAGACGCTCGACAAGCGAAGCAGTTTTGCAAGAGCAGTGAACGCAGGACGGGCAGGTGATGGCAAGTGCAACCACGGTCGTGCAACACACCTGAAAGATCACGTCCATGTAGATTTTTGCCTTGAAGGTCGCACCCACTCAAGTTTGCACCCCGAAGTACGGCGCCTGTCATCGTTGCATCGTTGAAATCTGCTTTCTCCAAGTTGGCGCCAGTCAGGTTGGCGTTTGTCAAATCGGCTTGTTGTAGGTTAGCTGAAGCGACAAGATTGATAGTTGAGAGAGTGGGACAAAAGTTAGCGTGTCATGATGCTGATGGAGTAGCCGCGGCAGTGGGGTTTAAGACATGCCCACACAGCATTCTGAAACAATTGAGGACTCACACAAACCACAGGACTCATGACAATGCACTACCCCTTTTCTGTAATAGCGCCAGAGGTACGCCCACCCGATAGGCCTCGTGAAACAGCCTACCTCGAGGTGCAATGACTCCAGCACAGCGAGCACTCAAAAGCTTTGTCTTGCGCAGGACCGCTTCAGTGAGTTTCGTCGCCTTGTCCATCTTGGCGCCCGTCAGGTCAGCTCCAGTCAAGTCAGCGTGCTCCAAGTAACACCCGCACAAGTTTGCACCTCTCAGGTTGGCACCAGTGAGGACAGCTTGCCTTAGATTGGCACCACTGAGGTTAGCACCTTCGAGGTTGGCATCACGAAAACACCAAGATCTCAAGGACAGCCCGCGCAGATCAAGGCCCGAAAGGTCAAGTCCTTGAACACTTGCGTGGCCTGGTGTCTGGGAGTTGGCGTGGGAGTCGCAATTGTACATGACCATAAATTCCTTCTGCGTCAGGCGTTTCGCGCCGTCCACACGCCGTGTTGCTTGTGCGTCACCGAGTTGCTCAACGAGTGCTCGCAGATGCAAGAAAACGGCCTCCTCGCGCACGCACTCTGCGACTACGGGGTTGTCCAGCACGCTGCTCTTGATCTTGCTAGTGCGCAGCCAGTAGAGGACGTGGTGGAACGCGTCGGCGTCGCGATCGATGAAAAAGGCGTTGCCACCAACAGCTGCGTCAACGACTCCGCCCTGATCTGCGAACGTGGCGGCGAGGCGGCTTCCTCGAGCCCTCCCCGTCGTCAGCGTGGCCAGCGTCGTCGTGTACAGCGTGCCGCCCACGTTGAGCGTCAATTGCTCCTCACTTCGCACGAGCGGCAAGGGGTCCATCTTTGGCAGTGCGGACAGTGCTTGCAGTGCGGCTTGTTGTTGTAGTTTGCTTGCGACGGCACAAGATGCAGCGGGGAAAATGGGTTTGTTTGGATTTTCCTCTCCTCTCTTCTTCGCTTCTTCACTTCTGCCAACCAACCACAACAGAGCACGTTCCAACGTCCACGCCATCATCACATCCACCACCATCCATCCACCATGACGAGCGAGTTGTTGGCGACGCTGGAGGCCAACGTGTGCGAGTTGGCTAACCTGTGCAGTGCCGAGAGCGAGCAGGCGTTGGTTGAGCGGCTGCATGCACAATGGCGCGCCGATCGGGACAAGGAGATGCTGCGTTTGCAGCGCGACAACGCCAAGCTGCGCGCCCAGATCCAGGCCATGTGGCAGGAACAGCAACAACAGCAACAACAGCAACAGCGATCACACAATGAGCACGACGGTGACGGCACGGCGGGAGACAGCGTGCAGCAGGGACACGCGGAAGAACAACCTCGCACACATCAAGGGCACCAGCGACGAGGCCCGAAACAGGAATGGCAACCAGCGGCGACCACACGTGGTATGTTTGCAGCTTGCCTGCCCGAGCTGGACGTTGTCGTTTTCGTATGCCTCTGCTCGTGTTGGCTTTTGCTTGCTTTTGCTTGCTTGTGGTTGCTTGTGCCCGCTTGTGTTTGCTTGTGGTTGCTCGGGGTTGTTTGCATCTGCACGTGTTTGCTTGTGTTGCCAACGTGCTCCATCTGACGTGCCTGCTTGTGCCGTCTTTACTTCAGGGAACAACGGGGGCGAGGTGGCGACGTTACGTCGCCAGGTTGACGAGCTAAAGGCAGCGCTTGCCAAGAAGGACGAAGGGCTGCGAAAGCTTGCTCAAAGGTGTGCGCGCATACGCTTTGTGTCGTGTGCATTGTGTCGTGTGCACTATGTTGTGCTGTGCTTTGCTGTGTTATGCTGTGCTTTGCTGTTTGACATTACCCCTTGCGCTCCCCCCGCCCACACTTACTCACTCTCACCCTCACACCCCGTCCCTCGTTTCCATGGCCAACGACGATACAGGAATCAAGAGCTGCAGCGCTTGGTGGATGCGTCTGATCTCCTGGACATGGCCGCACCCTTCTAATGCCCGTGCAAGTGCCAACCTCCTTGCTCCCTCCTCGGTTACCTTAACCTGCCCCCTTTGCTGCTTCTAACCTGTTCTACTCTATCCTAACGTGTAAGCAAGAAGAAGATAAGATGATGACGATTGATGAACGCTCGTGACCAAGGAAGAGGGGTGGAGGAGAGCATGAAACAGTGCATCGTGTTGTTGCTCGGTTGCACCACATTTCCACCAACCAACCAAAACAACCAGCAAAGAAGCACAGCAAGCAGTAACGATGATGTGGGAGAGGAAGCAGGTTATTGTTGTTGGTGTTGCGGCTGCGGCTGCGGCTGCGGCTGTGGCTGTCGCCGTTGCTGTGGTGGCAAGGCGGTGGCGGGAAGCAAGGGGCGTGGAGGCAGGAGGGAGAGAGCAGCGCCGTGCGCACGACCACCAGCAGGAGCAGGAGCAGGAGCAGGAGCCGCAAAGGGGAGTGGAGGAACGCGTCGTGGTGGAGGCGCCAGACCACGCTGCTGATGGCGGCGATGCGCTGGTGCTGGAGAGCGGGGCTGTGCACCGGCGGGAGGAGTTGCGGTTATGCTTCGGCGACAGGGAGGTGGTGCAAGAGATGGAGATCTTCGAAGGGGATGGGCTGCGTGACGAAGACGATGAAGAAGAAGACGAAGAAGGCGAAGAAGGCGAAGACAACAGACGAGTTGGCCAAACAGGTGCGAACTGAAGGTTGTGTGCATGTGTGCATGTGTGCATGTGTGTGTGCATGTGTGTGTGTGTGTGTGTGTGCATGTGTGTGTGTGTGT